>NW_010523851.1:1950-2195 GCF_000687285.1 Phaethon lepturus | reverse complement strand
ACCAGCCACCAACTGAATTTAACTCCATTCATCATGACTCTCTCAGCTCGGCCATCCAGCCAGTTCTTTACCCAGCAAAGAATGGATCCGTCTAAGCCACAAGCAGCCAGTTTCTCCAGGAGAATACTATGGGAGTTGATGTCAGAATTTTACTAAAGTCCAGGTAGACAACATCCACAGCCTTTCCCTCATCCACTAGGCGGGTCATCTGGTCATAGAAGGAGATCAGGTTGGTCAAGCAGGAC
>NW_010523851.1:495-1664 GCF_000687285.1 Phaethon lepturus | reverse complement strand
TCTCGGGTGGATCCCATCAGGCCCCATAGACTTGTGGGTGTCCAGGTGGCTTAGCAGGTCCTTAACTGCTTCATCCTGGATTATGGGGAGTTTATCGTGCTCTTCATCCCTGTGTTCCAGCTCAGGGGGCTGAATATCCTGCGGATACCTGGACTGGCTATTAAAGACTGAGGCAAAGAAGGCATTAAGTACCTCAGCCTTATCCTCAGCCTTGGTGACAATGTTCCTGCCCATATCCCGTAAGGGATGGAGATTCTCCTTGCCTCTCTTTTTGTTGTTAATATATTTGGAAAAATATTTTTTGCTGTCCTTTATGACCCTGGCCAGATTGAGCTCTAGCTGGGCTTTTGCCTTTCTAATTTTGTCCCTGCTTGACCTAACGAGTTTGTGAGTTGCCTGCCCCTTCTTCCAGAGGTGATAAACTCTCCTCTTTTCCCTGAGTCCCAGCAAAATCTCCCTGTTCAGCCAGGCCGGTTGTCTTCATCTTGAGGTACATGGGGACCGCCTGCTCCTGCGCCTTTAAGATTTCCTTCTTGAAGGCTGTCCAGCCTTCCTGGACCCCTTTGTCCTTCAGGACTGCCTTCCCAAGGGACTCTCTCAACCAATGACCTGAACAGGCCGAATGCCCTCCGGAAGTCCATGGTAGCAGTTTTGCTGACCCCTCTCCTTAGTTCACTCACAACTGAGAATTCTATCATGCCATGGTCGCTAAGCCCAAGACGGCCTCTGACCATCACATCTCTCACCAGTCCTTCCCGGTTTGTAAACAGCAGGTCAAGTGGGACACCTCCCATGGTAGGCTCACTTACCAGCTGTGTCAGGAAGTTATCCTCCACACACTCCAGGAACCTCCTAGACCGTTTCCTCTCTGCTGTGTTACACTTCCAGCAGATGTCCAGTAGATTGAAGTCCCCTACAAGAACAAGGGCTAGCAAATGCGAGACTTCTGCCAGTCTCTTATAGAATGTCTCATCTGCCTCTTTGTCCTGGTTGGGTGGTCTATAACAGACTCCCAGCAGGATATCTGCTTTGTTTGCCTTCCCCCTCATCCTTACCCATAAGCACTCAACTTGGTCATCACAATCATTGATTTCTATACAATCAAAACACTCCCTAACATACAGAGCCACCCCACCGCCTCTCCTTCCTTGCCTGTCCCTTCGGAAGAG
>NW_010523851.1:0-339 GCF_000687285.1 Phaethon lepturus | reverse complement strand
CAGTCATGTGAGTCATCCCACCATGTTTCTGTGATGGCGACTAAGTCATAGCTGTCCCGCTGCACAATGGCTTCCAGCTCCTCCTGTTTGGAGGCATTTGCCCATGCCCCATGCATTGGTGTAGATGCACTTGAGCTGGGCTACTGATTTCACCACAAACATTGGCATGCCACTCCTAGACTCATCTCTATGAGATGACCATGACTCCTAGGCCTGGTTTTATCCTCTTCCCCCTTCGAATCTAATTTAAAGCCCTGTTCATGAGGCCTGCCAGCTTGTAAGCAAGAATCCTTTTCCCCCTTGGAGACAGTTGCCTCCATCTGCTGCCAGCAGGCCCCG
>NW_010523850.1:36595-73498 GCF_000687285.1 Phaethon lepturus | reverse complement strand
TGATGGTTTCAACAAGATGACTAGGACACCATCCAAATTCTGCTGGACTTCAGAAACTTTGGATCAGACCTAAGATGTCTGCCCTACTTATCTGTTAATCATCTACTCTGTTTTCATTCCAACAGCCCCTGTTAAAACACTGTCAAAATGAAGTTTTGTGCCGTTCAAAGAGTTCTCCCTTTGAAAATGAAAAGCATTCACTGCACTGCTAGACACCTTTCAAAGAAGAAATTTGTTTGATGCTGTGGTACTTACAACCCTATCCCAGCCAGCATTAAATACAGACTACTGAACATAAGCTTTCCTGGCTAGCAGTCAGACTTCTTTAGCAGAGATTCTTTTATGCATACACTCCTTTTTGAGCTAATGGAATAGTGACAACATGTTTTCTAAAGAAAACCTGTGTATGAGAAAATTGCTTAGACATGCATAATCTTTTTTCAAGAAGCTGTCAAGGATTTGTATTGACGCTTGATGGTATGTTATTAACATGCTTAAAAAACTAATTTAAAGGCAGTAGAGCAGGGCTGTTTATACTATTTGTGGTAATATTACCATTACTAATTACATTATATTATAATACTCACTGATACAAATCAGCTGCTGGCAATGTCAGGATTAGTGTGGGATGGTATAACAAGCCAATATTTTAGACCTTTGAGTTCAGCTTGGCATTCTCTTTTTGAAAAATATTTTTTATCTTGTTCTTTAACATGAGTGGAACATGTTTGCTACCCAAATTACTGCAAAGACAGCATTTATTTATTCACTTCTGTTTTCAGGTTAAGCTTGGCTTTTGTAGAATCAGAAAAATTTTAGAGAGATTGAAGACTATATAATTTATTTTAAAGGGTAGTCATGTTTATGGAGAAGCACGATAGGGCAGGTGGCATTTATTTTTTTCTTAATATGTAAATAATGGAAGACAATGGGATCAATACAGATCACTTAAGGTATGAATTAGCGTTTGTTTAGGCAGGCAGCTGTGTTCATTGTATTACTAAGTTTGTAATGGGTTAAACCTCAGCACAACCCCTTCCTCTCTTTCTAATATTAACATCAGTGTAAGAACTGGGACAAAATTTGTGACATTCAGACAGAAGAGAAAATAAGATTAGACTTACTAGAAACAAGGTATATGAATAATTGAATAGGAACGTCTGTAACAGTGTAGGTTCTTTATGTAAATCTTGACAAAATATTTTTTTCAGTTTGTCAAAGGGAAAAGTTACTAACAGGGGCTCAGTCAATCATATCCTAGGCATTGTAATCAGGGTAACTTCTGAAATTTCTTTCAAGCATTGCTTTGTTTCTTTGATATCCTGATGGTCTTCATTAGGATTACTTTATCATTATGCTTTGTAGTGAGAAAAATAAACTAATCACGATAAACTCCTTTTGATTTTCTTTTGACTCTTGTCAGAAGTTTACACTTTTTTCCTTTGAGTGGCAACAATAATTAACTGTACCCCTCCTCCTCAACCAGAAAGCTGCTGCTCCCTTCATAGTTTGTTCACTTCATAACAGAGAATTGCCATGCTACCCGTGCAAATCATCACCAGAAAGTCTCAATGTATGTGTATATTCCTAGCATGGATTTGAGCTTATAGAATTCACAGGAATGGAGTCAAAGCATTAAACTGGGAAAAAATTAGTACATTGAATCATAGTGCCAATTTCAAAGCTGAATCACATCTGCCTTTGGGATTTTAGTAAAATGTAGCTTTGCATGACTAAAAGTCTTCCCACCAGGCAAGAGTCCTCTTCTGAGCTGTAAAGGGTTGTCCTTTGCAACATAATATGCTGCCTCTGAGAGAAAGAGAAAATGAGAGAGAGATTTTATTGCTTTTAAAGAAAGATTTTATTTCACTTTTCTTTTTTTCTTTGTTTTCTTTTTTTTCTTTTCTTCCTTTTTCTTTTTTTTTTAGCATACTGTCACTAAGCTTTTAGAAATATGTGGAAAGTATGAAAGTGTGTTCTTTTTTCTTTTTCCCATTGCATATAGTTTGCTAACTTAATGCTGCATCTACTGAAAGTATCTGTCCCCTGGATGTTGTTGTGGTTTCATATAATTGACCTTTCTGTAGTTTCACCTGAAGAGAGTTTCACAGTCATGAGGGGTGATATATAGACCTTTATCATTCACTTTTGCCACAGTGTATTCACAGAATAAATGCAATGCAAGGTACAGCAGCACAAAGAGTCAGTCACTGTTGGTCAGGTAGTGGTTTGAATCTTTGACCTTTTTGACCTTAGAGTTACCAGTAAGTAGTCTACTTGTGGTTTTTCATAGATAAATCACATCTACTTTGAGCTAAATTGAAACCACCAGTTTATTTCATGTAAGAGTAATCCACACAAGCCTAAATAGTGGTCATCTGTTTCTCAAGAACCACACATTACTCTTTGTCTAATATGACCATGTCCTTCCTTTGCCCTTGGAATGAGGATGGAAGACTTCACAGGTCACAATTTTAGGCACCACCGAAAAAGCAAAAAAGCACAATAATTTTATACTTGCAGAATGATAATATACTCTTTTATGGCTGAAACCCGTTCTAAACTGTCATCATTAATGGTCAGTTCAGACCCATTTCAGCCATAAAGAATTGCACTGTACTAGAAATATCAAAAGGTTTTTAGTTAATAATTGGATTATGTTGTCCTTATAAGTGGATTGCATCTAGATGTTTGTGTTCAAAATAAGCAATGACTTTTGTTGAAATTATATATTCAGTACCGTACATGTGATAAAGTTTTATCCCTGTCAAACGGTCTCACTTCAGGAGATCAGCGTTAATTAGACAATAAATAGGAGAGCAATGAATTCACTGTAGGATATGAAAGGTGAACTTGCTGTTATGTTTGCACTGTCTTTGCAGTGTTAGTTCCTGTTTACATCTCCTTTTAACAATAGTCAAGAGCCAGAGATTTATTTAACAAAGGATTCTGTGACAAAAGCAAGTAATATAGGTCCATAAGGCAAAGATGACTAAGAGACATGACCCTAAAAGTAAAATTTTCATAATGTAGTGTATTTTGTTGCAAGTACAGTATTTGCATGGGAAATGCACATGCTTTGAGAATCAAAATTGATTTATGAAGTCTCTTTTTGGTTTGTTCTGATGTACGAGTACAGGTAGATTCTAGAGTAGGTGGTTAAGAAGAAAAGAAAAAGCAGTGAAAAATGTACTTGATTTCTTTATCTAACAAAACGTTCATTTGTCTTTCTAAAAAAATACTTAATTGCTCACACAGGGAAATAATTGCATGTCTTGTGAACCTTTCAATTCTAACATTGACATTATATGCTTACTTTCTTTTTTTTAATAAATTACAATATTCCTCCTTTAGAAAGTGAGTGTGCCTGTGTGGGGTTTTTTGTTGGTTTTGCTTTTGAAAACACAGAAAATTGCCTATCTCTGTAACTGATTTAGTTGCTGTTTTTACTTTCTGTTGTTTTTTGTCCTCTTCCATGATGAGCTACTATCACCAGTAGGTATTATTTATTTAATATTTTTCTGTGTGTTTTCAAGTCCTTTAAATTACAGCATTAAAAAATAAAGGCAAGCTGTAGGCAAAAGAATGCCCAAGTCAATTGAAACCATGCCAGCTGGCAAAGAAGAGATCCCAGTGAGTTGGCAAGGACTTATCTGGTGCTACTTCTTCAAATGAATGTTTATTGTGGAGGTATTTTGTGTGTGTGTGTGTATTAATGTATCAAAGTGTAATCAGTCTGTTATCCTTATTTCTCCTTCTTTCTGTCATCTGCTGGATCTTTTATTTCTTCACTGCAATTAAAAGAGCAGTAGTTCATTATGCTTGAATTCTTCATAAATGAAGGCAATGTTGCAGAATCTTCACAGATATTACAGCATCTTCACAGGAAGGTATAATCCTTCCTGTGAATCCATTCAGAACGGTATCATTTCTGGACTGTATGCCGGTGTAGTACAGCCTCTCATAAGCTCTCTAAATGAGCAATTAAATGCTGTGTTGTCCTGTCAGTTCTCTCATTTATATATGCTACTGTGCTGTTGAAGTGTAAAAATGTACAAAGGAAATTATCCTTGCTAAGGCCTATTAATGATCAGACATAAACAAATCTCATATTTTTTCTTAGGACACTGTTGTTAGTACTACCTGATTTGACAGGTTACAGTGTATTTTATTTTTATTTCTGTGCAAGAGCCTCCTATACTATTTCAGTGGGAGAAAATTGAGAATTATGATAGGGTAACGATGCTACTGTATTACAGCCAAAAGACGGTAAATTATTTTGAATACAGAAATTTCTAGCTAGGTTTTGTTGTGGTGTTTTTTAAAACTGTATAAGAATTTTCATTTTCCTGAAATGAGTGACCAACAGTCTGCAAATCAAAAAGATTTATTGATGCATACAAATAATGATTTAATTTTATTCCTTTTAGGCACTGAATTGTCTGACCTGTGTTGTGGGTAGATGGGAGAAATGGGCATTGAACCTCAGTCCCTTAATTCTTTATACGCTGGGAGCGAGAGACGAGGCTGTTCAGAGTTCCTTATGTTTTGGTCCATTAGCTTCAGAGATGTTTGATTAGAAAGTTTGTGTATGCACATTTCAGTTGTGTAATTCAGACAGCTTAACTTCCACTGGCAGAGTGCGACAACATCTGTATGAACTCTTTGAAGAGGCCAAAATTAAGTATTCAGTGTCCAGGTAACCAAGGTTCTTCAGAACCTCGGTCTTGTGAAATTGAGCTAAACTTTTGAGGATAACAAATTACAGCAGACTTTCTTCCTCAGGCAGGATTATGAATTTTTGTGTTTTAATATATGATCTTAGCGGAAAAAGAGAGGGGAAAAAACTAAGAAGTTTGATTAATGGAAGAAGCTTAGAAAGAGCTAAGTCTGAGGACTGATCTCCGAGCTCTTAGGCTGGAAAAAACGTCCCATTAATTTTAGTGGGAGTTTTGACTGCACAAGGACTTTCAAGATCAAGTACTTTCTTGTTCATTAAAGGATAGAAGGTAATTAGAAATAAAGCACAGAAAAGATTTTATATAGTATTGCTTTTGTCAGCTGAAAAAATCCATATTATTTTAGGAGTTTTAGGCTAATCTTCTCTCTCCCTTTCTTGCATAAAATGATGACACAGTAGGTTGTTTTCATTACTTTTAGAGGTCTGTGGTACTGTGTTCATTTTATTGGGAAAAAGCAATTGGTAAGTTTTTCTGTATTATCTTCTTTGCTGTTGGATTGCAATCTCATCTGTGATGCTGACTTTGTCATTTCCCTCCTCCATCCAAACTGTTTAGCTCACGATATTCCCATAACATTTTTGTTTGTAAATGTTGGAAGATAAATGAAATAAAAAGCCAGTGTGCATTTTAGTTGAAGGATTTTGCTGATGTCAGCTCATGAAATAGAGGAACAGTTGGAAAGAAAAAGATAAGACTGTACTAAGTTTTACAGAAACAAATCTTGCATATTTTATTATACCTTAAATTATGTTGACTTTTGAACACCTTTTAGGGAAGAAGCTATATATACTTAAGGCCTCTTGAATCCAACCCTGAATTTTAAATGTATGGCTGTCATGTGACATTTCAGGGATAATGAATTTAGGTCATCAACTGATGGGAATACTTTCTACACTGACCTCAGGGACAAGGGTCTCATCTCCTGTTAGAACTTCAAACCATTCTTTATAATACTTAAAAATATGTTTCATATTACCAGTTCCTTACAGTTACTTTTTTCTGCCCTCCTCATATCAAAATCTTTTTTCCCTCAGCCTCTAATTGTAATTTATTTGAGTGAAGAGTATGGTCCAAATTTAATTCCAGTTGGAATTGCCACTGGTTGCAAGACTGAGAGCAGGAGCCACTTTGTTTACAGCTTTCTATGATGTGCAGGTGGGCACAAGGTAGCTGTAGAAGGATGGGAAGCCAGAGAAGCCATTGCAAAGTGGTTTCTTCCCCAGTTCTCTTTACTGGCCTTGCAATACATAATGGTCTTAACCATTTCCAAAAGCAAGGGAAAGTGAGAAAGATATATTTTACTTCCCATGTAGCAGTAGTCTGTTTTTTGAGAAAGTATTTAATAATGCCATGCATTTGTCATTTCAATCTGAAATTGTTATATGAATGAAATCTTATTTCTACTCATTCCCATTTTATTTTATGGTTTCCCTAAGCTTTCAACTAGCAAAGGGGATGGGGAAAACATTCATTATTTGTTGTTATTGAAACTACTTTTGTGATTCCTTTCCAATTATTTTCAGGAAACAATATTTACTATTTCTGTAAAGGTGACTTATTTCTGTAAAGGTGACTTTCTAACAAGTAAGAAGGTACTTGGTAATATGTAGTCTGCCTTCAAAAACTCTTCACTTTATCAAAGTGGATAAAAATGTGCAATATACATTCTAAAAAAGAGAGCTTGATCCACAGGGATTCCTTCTTTGCTTTTTTACCAGTTTAATTCTATTGCCTTTGGGTGAATTGCTCTTCATTTGTACTCATGTAAATGAGGAAAACAATCATATGTAAAATATCAGAGGAGACACAGGCAGATTTTAAAATGAGGCATTCTCAGTGGCTTTTACCTTTCTGTTAAGCTATACTTATTAATCTCCATGGACTGTGTAAGTGCCTTTTCTTTTAGAGTGTAAGACCAAATAACATTTCTGTTTGTGTAAAGCATTTTGGTTTTGTTTTTGGTTTTGTTTTCAAATGAAATATTAGATGACAAAGAAGGGACTTCCTGAAGATAGTTGGAAATGTGGCTTCAGATATCAAAGGAGAATATTTCTGATAACTAAATACTTAAGATGACTTTCTGCTTTCAAGGGGATTTCTTGAAAAAGCTTTCAGAACTATGATATAATTCTCGAAGAACACAGAACTTGTGTGAGATATCTGAGGAACCTGTTGGGATTACTTTGGAAGAGACGTGTGTTTTTCATTACAAGTAAAAGTACTATTTGATGTAAAGTTTTCTGAGGATTTTGCTCACTATACGATGGTAAAGGAGTGGATAAACCATTCTTTACAGAATACTAATGTCCTTTCTGAATATGGTACACAGAGTGCTTGTTTGTAATTTGGGCATATTACTCTACAGAGAATGGATTTGAAATTGTCTGACTTCCCAGAAACATTACTCTTAATGGAATGTTCTCTCTCTGGGAAGCTTTCTTTTCTCAAATAAAATAGAACACTACAAAGGCCTGGTGCTGCTGGGTTGATACCTGAGTTTCTGACTGTCCTTCTAAATGCATGTGTTGCTCTGGTTTCGATTGTTTAGAATTATTGTGATACTATTCTGCTGTTGGCATGGATAACCAATTCAGTTCCTCTAGGTATAGGCAGTTTTGAAAGTTCTGCAAACTTGGTAACCTCCTGAACTTTCCCTCCACAGCACTCTTATAGTCACATACACAAAGAGTCCTTATGAGGCAAGTCCTTGGAGACATGATATTTTGGGGTGTCTGAGCATTATGCTCAGGAGGGAACCTGAAGCACATAGCGCTATTTATATTTAGCAGTTAGTAACAGAGCATGAACATCCATTAATGCTCCCACATTAAACACTGCTTTAATTGCAGTTTTAAAGATCTGAGAGTTTTGCTTTTTAGAGTCTCAGGGTTGATTAATAAAAAGCTTAATAGTGCATTAAATTAAAAAAAAGTTTCTTCTTATTATGAGACAGCAATTTCAGTTGGTAGTTCACTAAACAGAACAATAAAAACCCATCTGAAAATCTGTTGCCTGGCTGCAGCACAATGTTATACAATCAGCCTTCAGAAACCAAACTGATGTTTGATGTAGAATCTTAAACGTTACCATGCATATGTTTGGTAACACTAGGCTATAGCTTCTGAAGTTTGTGAACCCTCATAAAAAATTATATATCTACCTTCAGTAGAAATTTGCTCACACTTTGCTTTCTGTATTACCAGTATTGGGCTGTTGGGGAGGTGGTTTATCTGAAGATCTGTAGGAAGAATGACACATCTTTTTTATTCAAATATTATTGCTTTTTAGGCACTGAATTTTGGAGATATGCCGAAGTACTTGTGGGAGATTTGGGTACCTGACAAACCATGGGTGGTAAGATATCAGATCCACTGAAATAAATAAAATAAACATTTAATTTTATGATAGGTATTTTGGGCCCTGCTGTCACTGAATTCAAGGGGCAAAATTCCTGCAGGGCTCGTAAGAAGTGCGTTACTGCAAATTTATGCAAGTGTGTTTCCATTTTTTTCAATATTGTCACACTGGTGTGAAGTTGAAGTAATGCCTGTAGTGAACTACAACGGTGTGGTAGGTAGTATCTGACAGGGGGAAGAGAGAATTGCTCAGCTGAAGGTTATTTCTCTTATCTTTACTCAGACAAATGAGCAGTTAGCTATTGCCCATCAGAGCAATTCATAGTTGACAGCTGGGCCTACTGAATAGTACCTTTCTCCAGGCATCCTCTTGTTAGTCTTGTTTAATGCTTGCTCTGGACTCCAACCCAGTAAGCCAAGGAAAACAGCAATCTCCTTTTGAGCATCCTGTGGACTTCTCAGAAAATGAGTCTGGCAGATGTTGTCTGTCCTCCACTCTCCCAGGCAGTAATCGGAAGAACCATGGTTCAACACTTAAGCTCTGCAGTAAGGAGGAGCCATAGAATCATAGATGGTCTGTTTAGATGCACAGTTTCTTCTCTGGGTAGAACTCCAGTCTAGTCCCTCAGTTTCCATGCTGGTTTTTTTGTGTGAAGTAAAGGACTGTAGCATCTGTCCACTATCTGTATTTTTTAAAGAGAGTCTCTCTAAAGTGAATGCTCAAAAATTCCATGTAGAAATTTGGAACTTCCAGTTTTTTTCAAGGTTAAAAGTAATAAATGCAATTTAAATTTAGTTACATCTTATGATACATTTAATTACATTTTTTCAACTATTCAAACTACAAGATTACGGTAAAAAGTTGTTTCCTTTATGATATAGGCCTCTTTCCCCGAAACTAAGCACTCTGTGGCACTTGCTTTAAGCTACATCAGAAGAAGAAAATTTCCTGGAAACCAGAGTTTCCATTATCAGATGTTAAATTTAAAACTGTGTTTTCTAACTACCTATAAAAAAAATCCTCCAACCTTTTACTTCTGGAAAGTATTTTAAGTATTTAATTTATTTTAGTCATTTTAATATCGATAGGTCTTCATAGTCTGAGCAATAACTAAGTAATGTTGATGGTCTGTAGAGTGAATGAAGACTGCTCATTTTGCAATGCATTATTGAGTATGAATAAAGATGTATTGTATTCTTACTTTTTGAAAAAACAGTTAAAGTACCTGTGAGTACTTTGTTCATGTAAACAGCAATTACACAGTCTCTTTCTAAAGGATTCTTGGCAAAGCAAATCTCCATTAACATTGTATGTAATAGAATCTAAAAAACCCTCTTAAAACAAATTTCAGACCTAATGGATTTTCTATTTTGGGAAGTTAAATTTTAATCATTGCCTTTAGGTTGGTGGTAGCTGGACCTAAAGATTAGATGCAGAAGTTCTTCGGTAAGTGTTTGGTGTAGCTGATTAAGCAGCAGTTCAGACAGCACGATTTTGTGGGGGAACTGGGCTGTGGTGGAATGGATGCAGGAGTGGAAGCACATCATTTGGTGATGAATAATCTAAAATGTATTTAGCATGTGGGAGGGATGGTAGTGTGTGGATAGCAAGTTGTCTTTTAAGAAACCTATTCTAGAATACACACACACGCATGCACACATATACACATAGACACCAGTCAAAGGTGCATGTCCTCCAGCCCAGTTCAGACCAGCATGCAGGGGTACAGGACGCTCACTCCAACTGTGCAACGTGTCTGGGTCCTGGTTTTCAGACAGACTCTTGTATGCACAGTTCAGGCTCAGCCTTCTATGTGGTGCTGAATGCCCATGGATGTGTCCACTTATGAGGAGTTACTGTCTTAACTGTTTATTGCTTTATAAATCATATTGCTGGTGTGAGTCACTATAAACCAAGCTATTGAGCCATGTGGCCTCACTGGTCACACAGAGTCAGGCCAAACTCCTTGATATCATCCATATGTAAGGCCAGCTAGCAGTTGTCACTGAGGTTTCTATCACTCTGGTCTCCCAACACAAAATTACAGAAGTGTGAAGTTAGCAACAATTATGTTCAGCTAGTGCAGCTTTGCTTTCCATCTTAAACCAGGTTAATTTACTTATATGCAGATGGACAGATGTAGTCATGGTCCCATTTAGCTGAGCAATGCTTTTGGGTAGACTCTATCTTGTGACGTGTGATCAAAATGATTTTTTATAGGGATATAATGGTACTTCAGCATTGATAACATTAATATTGGTTCCTTTGGGGTGGACACAGCCCCTCCCACCCCAACACATGAACACAGAAATCTGGGAGTATACATGTATAAGAGGGAGAAAAACTGCATGGAATAATCAAAAGGAGGAGACAGATTCGTGAAGGATATATTATGAGCATGAAGCTTATGACTGAGCTTGTCGTAAGGTAACAGAGTTTTTCTTTGAGAGAGGAAAGAGATACAGAGCTGTAGGAAATAAGATAAGGTTAAAGGAAAGAATCTGAGAGTATTCAAATATCTCATTTGAGTATGTTCCATATCAATGATTTAATTCCCAAACAATAGATCATGCAGGAGGTTTTTTTTTCCTGTAAAAAGAAAAAAAAAATGTAGTTTTTTCTGCGCTCTTCAAGCTAGATGACAATAATTGCTTGAGTCAGGATTTTGCGAAGAGGAATGCTCTGTATATTTTATTTTTTAGAGTCTGCATATACACATATTGGTATTAATCCTGGCAGAATTTTTCACAGTTTGTATTTTGTTCTGATCATAAGTCTCCGTGCCTATTAGCTAGTAAATGAAGTCTCTTAAGTTGGATGTAATTCAGGGTTGTTGGACAAACACCGATCTTCTTTGCAATTAGATTTTATTATGACTTTGTTTTCAAAAGTAATCTGCTTTTTAGTTTAGAACTGTCATTAAAATTACTTGTGAAACAGCTCTTTCAAATGAATCAAAATAGACGCTGGTCAATGTAGTACTACTGTCTCAAATGTGGTTGCAGTGAAACTGAGAAACTTCAGGTTTGTATAAAAATAAATGTTTACATACTTATCTTGACTTCATTTTTCTCCCTAATTAGTAGCATGCAATGTACCATTCTGATTTTTGATTCACCCCCTTGGTGTCTGCACCTCCCCTTAGGGATCCCAGCTGTTTTCCTCTTCTGCTGTAATTGAAATCAAACTTGTTCCAGCCTGTAATTGATAGTGAATCTAACTATCTAATGTTTTCTATGAGACAGATGCACAGCAGAAGCCCATGAAATGGCATATGGAAAACCAAGTGCCCTACTGGGGTGAAGACAGATCCACTCTTGTTTCGTTATACAATATTCCAAAACTTTCATCAATGAGTTCACCTACATTTCAGCAAATTAAGAGAGTGATATGCATAGAAAATTTGGAGTATATGTGATGTATTAATTGAAATGGTTAGGCCATGTGTCTTTGTCCTCATGAAGAACTGTGCCTCCAGGCTGCTCTTACACGTTATCCTCTTTGCCTGACCTTTTCTTTTGTAATATTAAGGAAAAGTATTCTAGTGTCTGTCTGAGCATTGTTATGACAGGTCTAATATCTCATATGGGAACGTAAATCTAGATGTTCTCTCTCACCCTTCTTTTGGCATCTAGTGCAAATCATAATCTTGTATAAAGAGTGTATCTTTTTGTCTCTGGGTGAAGATATTTGCTAGGAATCTGCCATTTGAAGCAGGATGCTGCTGTGTGTCAGTACTTCAATATATTCCTGTTTTTCTTTCTCTCTTAAACCACATAATGCTTCCATTCTTAGTGAATGAAATGATGTTTCTTTATCCTATAGCGCTCTGTCTCTGTCTCTGTCTCTGTCTCTCTCTATACATAGTATATAAGAGAAAAGAGCATCAGTCATGAGTTTTTATAATTAAGTAATATTTTAATACTTTAAAACGTGAGGTTTTGGTGGGTTTTTTTTCCCCTCTATGTTCAGGACCTACTCTAGTTCCTACACTAGAAGTCTTACAGAGTTTTAATAGCATTCTTCTACCTCTATCTTCTCTTCATGACACAATATACAGTAATTAGATATAAAACTAAAGATAAGTCAAGGTTAATAATAACTTAGTTGGCTGCTGGATTTCTTCAGATATTTTTGAGACATATTTTCTTAGCAGAAATAATGTAATAGTCCCCTGTGTGGATTTCCTCATATCTGGTTTTGAAAGAAGCCTCATGTGTTCCTTCCAGTGCTACTGATAACAAGGTGTTATCGGTATATCTGAGTCAGGCAGACTAAGGCTTTGAGCGATCGCATCTGTAACTAAGACTGAAGACCTAGCTTAAGTCAAAAATCACACCTATTCTGTACTGTTCCTGACTCTAAGTATGGTTGCCCTGTGTAAAGTTCAGCAAGATTTCTCCTGGGGCAGCAAAGTTCCTTTAGGTATATCTAAATAAATATTAGCTTTCTGGTGAATACTTATAAAGAGATTTGGAGGAAAGCTAGTTATTTTGTAGCTCCTCAGATTATACCTGATTTCTCAGGGACCTGAGAAAAAATAGAGAAGAAATTAACTTCTTTACTCTGTTCACAATCACAGTGGAGATTATTCTCATTAAATATTTATCCATCATAGAGGAGGAGAAGAGTTGAGTAATCAAACAGTTGCTGTTAATATAAATGTCATAACCACAATTAGAAAAAACATCTTTGCAATCAAATTTTATTGTGGTTTCCCGATCTGTGTTCTGAAAATATCCTTCACTTAAGGTTTTCCACTCTGCAGGAAAAGCAGAGCATACAATATGGGTTTGACTTGAGTTTCCTGAACTTTTTTCTCTTTCTCAAAATTTCATAAGCTTTCTGTGACTCAGTGATCCCTTTATAAGATATACTAGGTTGTTTTGGGATTGTCAGTTGTTTCCTGCAAATAGATTTGCCTCCAGCTTGATCACCCTCTACCCTGCAAGAATGATTTGAAGCTACTAGCTGTACTTTCTGTGTGACCTTATTGAAACGAACACAAGTAACAGTAAAGGGAGAAGTTGGTGTGGTTTATTGATTGGTTGTGTTTGGTTTTTTTTTTAACATCTTTATGTGTTTGTTTTCGGGGAGACGAATCTCATATACAAAGTAGTGCAGTTTGTTGTTATTACAACATCAACTCATTTCATACTGTAGCTGTCAGATTATTTATCTGATACTATTTCTAATAGCATTATCAGAACACTTAAAGTAGTTAAAAATAGTTCTAATATTAAAATGTGTAATGTTTAAAGTGATTAGCTTTGATGTATGATTAGCTTTTCAGTGTATTACACAGAAAAATGATATATTATCCATTGAAATTTTATATAAAAAAAGAAAAGTACTAAATATATTAAGGTTAGGCATGTGATTATTCTTAATAGTCTTGCTATGCATAGAGTACTTTCTATCATCATGGAGTAACGAAAGTTGGAAGGGACCTTCAGAAGTCCAGAGATACGTCCTACACAAAGAGGGCTAATTTAGATCAGGTTGTTCAGGCCTTTGCCCAGTCAAGTTTTGAATATCTCCAAGGCTATCTCCAAGGCTTGCCACAGCCTTGCTGGGCAGACTGTTCCAGTGTTTGATCATCCTTGTGTAATTTTTTTCTTCGTATCAAATTAGAATTTTCCTTGTCGCAACTTATCTCTATTGCTTCTCATCCTCTTACTGTGCAAAAAGAGTCTGGCTTCATATTCTCCAGGCCCCCCTGTTAAGTGGCTAAAGCTGCAATAACATTTTCGTCTTGAGAGTGAGCACATGCAGCTTTCAGAGGCCTTCATTATACTCTCCAGCCTCCCAACCAACTTGGCAACCCTTTGCTGGCCTTCGGTGGTTTTCCCTGTACTGGAGAGCTCAAAATTAAGCACATCTTTCCACATGCAGTCTCATACATAGAATCACAGAATGAATCATTTAGGCTGGAAAAGACCTTTGAGATCATCAAGTCCAACTGTAAACCTAACGCTGCCAAGTCAGCAGTGTTCCTAAGTACCACATCTAGATGTCTTTTAAATACCTCCAGGGATGGTGACTTCACCACTTCCCTAGGCAACCTGTTCCAATGCTTGACAACCCTTTTGGTGAAGAAATTTTTCATACTATCCAACCTAAAACTCCCATGGCACAACTTGAGGCTGTTTCCTCTCATCCTATCACTTGTTACTTGGGAAAAGAGACCAACACACTGATTATTCTGGAAGGAGAGAAAGGAAGAACTGCTTCCCTGAGCTTTCTGGCTACATTTTTACTCATGCAGTTTGTCCTTTGTTTAAGGACACACTGCTGACATGCTGAAATGGTCATCCACCAGGACCAACAGGTCTTTTGCTGCAAAGCTGGTTTCTATTTAGTTGGGCCCCAGCCTGCACTGGTGCATAGAGTTATCCTCTCCTGGCGCAGGACTTCATGTTTGCCATTGCTGCACTTCTTGAGGTACCTGTTGCCCATTTATCCAGCCTGTCAAGCTCCTTCCAAATAGAACCCCAGCCTTCCAGCATGCAGAGCGTTTGCCCTCTGCCTGATGTCGTCTGCGCACTTGCGGAGGATGCACCCTGCCTCATGATCCAGCTTATTAATAAAGACATCAGGTGCAAAGGCAGCACGGGCTCCATTATCCACCCCTATTAACCAGCTGCCCGTTGGACTGTACTCCTGTGTTCACAACTCTTTGAACCTGGCATTCCAAGCAACTTTTCCAGACACTTGATAGCCCACCCATCCAAACCATATTTTCATCAAGTTGTTAGTATGGGCAAAAAAAAGCCTTGCTAGCATCACTGCACACCTTTTACACCAAGGCAGCCATCTCATCACAGAAGACCATCAGGTTGGTCACACACATTTACCATTGGTAAATGTATGTAGGCTGTTCCCAGTCTCCTTCTCCTACCATATTTGCCTGGATGTGGCTTCCAAGAGGATTTGCCAAGTAATGAGGCTAGGTTGACTGGCCTGCAGTTCCCCTGATGATCCTCCCCCTTCTCTTCAAAAATGTGCAATTTTTCCAGTCACCAGAAACCTACCCCAGTCATCCAGACCTTTATAAGACCATAGGGAGTGCCCTGGAATGACATTGTCTGGTTTCCTTGGCACTGTTAGATGCATCCCATCTTGTCCTATGACCAATTTCCTTAATTGGTTTCTACCTTGATCTTCTGCTGTGGCTGATTCTTGAGTCTCTCAGGTCCTGGCATAGGCTTAGAGGACCTGGGAGGCTTGAGGCAGTCCTTACCAGTAGTAACTGAGGCAAAGAAGGTACCTAGTATCTCAGCTTTTTACATGTCCTTTGCTGCTATGTTCCCTACCACTTTGAGTGACAGCCCCACATTTTCCTTTGTCTTCCTTTTTCTGATAGTTTAACTTTCTTTTTGTGCTTCGTAGTCATCACTAGTGTCTCCAGGAGAGTATTGGCTTTTGTAATTCATCTGAGCTTAGTCAGGACTTCCCCGTTATGCACGCTAACCTTATACAGTGCTTGTTCGACTTCCTGGGCATCACACTGGACTTTTCCCATGCTTTGAGGAAGTTGCCATTGATGATCAATCAGGTCTTCTGAGCTCCTTTACCTTCCAGGCCAGTCTCCCATTAGCCCCCAGCAAGCAGATCCCTGAACAAATTTAAATCTGCTTTTCTAAACTTGGGGTTTGTAATTGTTTTCCTTTTTTTTTTTTTTTTGGCAATAGATCCAACTGAGTGTCTTGTCTGGTCAGTTTGTCAGCCACCTGTACACATGCATCAAAAAAACAGTTCTTGATGCTTGCCAGCAATCTCTTGAAATTTTCGTGCTCCACCATTTTGCCCTTTTGGAAGATGTTGGGGTGGTTCGTACCCCCACTGAGTACCACCCTAGTGATTGTGAGGCTTCCCCTAGTTTTCTAAGGGAGACTTCATTTCCTCTTCTTGGTCAGTCTTTATCAGACACTCATCACTGCACCTACCCTGATCTTGACCCATCAGCTCTGGACTGGCTGGTCACCTGCTCCGGGGCAAAGCTCCAATGGATTCAAACTACACTTTTCCGTAGGACGCAACCTCTCCGCCTTACTTGTGCTAAGGAGCCTGTCTGGGTTCCCTGCAATTTGTTTTCCACTCTGCTATGTGTTTGTGTACAGGCACTTGAGATGAGCCCTCCAGCTGCACTGTGTTCACGGGGATGTTCCTCGTGTATCATGCTTGCTGCTGAGCACTTTCTCACTTTCTCCTATCCCTCCTCTAAGTCTCAGATCTTTTTAAACACCCTTTCACTAGATTAGCAAGCTTCTCTGCAGGGCTGGTTCTTGCCCCACTTTATTAAATATACCATGACATAGAAATATTTTGAGATATATATTTAATATGTACATACAAAATATCTATGCATATATTTAGTGTCTGCCCATGCTTAAATACCGTTCGTAAGTTCATGAAGAGAACAGACACTTTGTATGTATCGTCATGCATTTGTGCACAGCAAGGGAAAGGGGACAATGTAAAAAACTGCTTAAAGTACTGCATAATTATCTTTTTGTTTAGGAGTACTGTCTTCAGCTTTTCAACTCCTTCATGCTTTACTGGCACTCTTATTTTTCAGTCTGCTTTTTCAAATTATGTAATGTGGTTTTGGTTTTGGTTTTTTTTTTTTAACATCACTGAAGTGTGAAACAGAAAGCAGTCACACATATGCCCGGCCAATTTGATGTTGGTGGTTTATTCTTTGTAAAAAAGATGTTGAAATGTTTTGGAAAAGCTGCTCCTGTATAGGGATTCAAAACATAGGAGTTAAAGTGATACAACAACTTTCATGTTTTTTTCTTAGAGAACTATAATCATGCATAAAACAAATTTTAAAAATCATGGGCAGTATAATAAACACATTTGAACAGTAGTAATGGAATTGTACTATCAAAAAACCCATTTTTAAGTATTCACACAGATTTGTTTAAAGCTGTTTTTCTTCAGGGGAAAATAGATAATTTTCATGTATGTGAATATTTTAAGGAAGATATATCTAGTATTTAATGTTATTAAGGTGCCAGTGTTTTTTGGGAAGGAGGATGCCACCGAGGTTGTCCAAGTGTTTTTTGTTTGTTTGTTTGTTTTATAGTATACTGGTATGAGAGCTCTCTTGGACATTCCTGTTTGTATACCATCATTTTTGCTATATTATTTTCTTAAACCAATAATTATCATTGTAGGTGGGAGAGTTGAGGAAGTATGCATGAGAACAATTCTTCACAAGTTTTCTTCATGTCTCCTATCCCTATTAAAATAAATTTACTTTCCACACTGAAGGAAATGCTTTCAGTTGCATTTTCCCTTGGAGGAAGAGAGGATTAAAAAGAACATTATGTTTCATAATTCAAAGGTTTTATGATCTAGTCTTAAATGCAAAGGATAAAAAAGCGTATAAGTGTGATTCACAATAGTATCAATTTTACTCTTTTGGGGGGATGTGCATTTTCTTTGATTGAAGATTATAGTGTCACAAAAAGAAGAATTTTTTTTTCTGTTGATGTTTACATAAGATGTTGTTTCTTAGGTATTCTGTCTTATATCCTTCTAAATGGGTAGTTGACTGTATTAGGGATCATGAAGCATGATTTATAGTATCTCCAATGTTAGAAGTCCCAATGTTTAGCCAATTGAATGAAGTCTTAGTACTTCACTGCCTGTATCTACACCTACATTGTAGATGCCTAAATTTGGGTGTCTGAGCCTAGAGTTGAAACACAGCCTTCAAGTTCATCCTGGGTTTTTTTTGTTTTGGTTTGGTTTAGTTTGGGGATTTTTTTGTTTTGTAAGGTTTGTTTGTTTGTATGTTTCTTGTTATTGTTTTCCAAATCATATCCAGTGAATTTGTTAAAGAAACTTGGAAAACTCTGCTCACAGATATTGAAGTGTTGTATGGAACTCTAACAATATTTTCCATCTTTTTTGTGCCATGTGACATCAGACTATATCCTCAGCAAGACCTGTAAAAAACAGCTCACATGATTGTCACTGAGGGCAGAATTTGATAAGCTTTCAAATGCAGAAATTGAATAAGGACATGAAATGTCAGTATAGGCTAGCAAGAGTGTCTTGTGGGGATAAACAGAAGTGATACATAAAGTGTCATTCAGCACCATCTTTGTCAATGGCTGAAGAAGCATAGATAACGATACCTTTATCCTGATTAAAGTCAGCGGACATTTGCTATTGACCTTCATAATGCTTCTGGATTTTACCCACTCTATTTGACTGAACTGGAAGTTGGCCATGGACGTGCCCATGTTTCCTTTCATCTGTAGAAATTTAGCCTATTCTGGGTAAAATCTTTGTTATTATTCCCTTCATCAGTGTACGATATGCAGACATTACTTAATAGCTTTAAAAAGATTTCCTCGTTTGTGATGATTCACCTGATTTGACCAGAGTAGGATCAAACATTTGTAGTAAATTTAGTAACCTCTGAGGATCCAAAATATGAATAAGAAAAAGGTTTCAATTTTCTGCATGCATGATGTATCAGATTAATTGTTTCTGGTTTAGGATTAATGGGGCTTCGTGGATATGGATAGAGTGCATAAGCAGTCAGTGATCTTTGTAGGAAAGGAATGGAAAGTATTTTATTCTGAAATGTTTCAACAACGATGATTCTTTTAATTCTTTTAATTTTTTGTTATTTTTTTGTTTAATACAGTGCTGTTTTGAGCTGTCATATTTCTTACATATTGCAGCACTGTAAACCCTTATAGCCTGGACCTTCTTTTAGAAGATCAGGCGTATATGCTTTGATACGTGCATGTAGCAATCAGGAAATAGCACAAATTGAAACGGCTGTTACTGCGTGTTTTTCAGTGTGACAATGTGCTGCAGATCACAGGGATTTATTACAAGAGGAGTTTTTTTCGGTTGGTTTATTTTTAGTGGGTTTTTTCTTTTTTTTTTTTCTTCTCCAGATGATCTCCACTGTGCTTTTTTTTTTATTATTATATCATTCCATTGTCAGAAACAGTAAATCCATTTATAACTACCCTTCACTCACCAAATACTTCCTTACCATAGGGTAAAATAAATCATTACACTTTGCTTAATACTCTGTTTCCCCTCATCCCAAAAACTAACCTGACCTCTACTAACTTTTGCTAGGTTCAAAACCAGAGGTTTTGCAAAGATGAAAGCTGCCAAATATATTTGCTAGCAATTCATTTGTACACTTTTCAATTTACAGAACCAACCCTCAGTCTCAGTTTTTAATTTGATGCTTTAGATGAAATCCTATTTGGGGAAATCAATGAGAGGTTAACCAAAGCCTAGGCAGCTGCAGTGGCTAGAAGCTGACAGCTTTGATTGCATGCCAAGCTGACATCTAGGTTCACTTTCTCTGTTTTACGTATTCCTCATTCTCCAGCCTTATGCCATATCACATGACATTATTGTATCAAGCTTTGATACCGGGAGGGTAGAATTAGTATGCTTAATAGAGCATGGCTTGTTACCTTATACTATAATTTTAAAAAGTCAGAAATATCGAATAAAGAAATGTGTACAGCAAAAATAGATATTTAACACCGAATTTCTGACAAGGTTCCAGCTGCTATGCCTGTTGCTCTGACACCCTTCACTGCTGCTGATTTAAACCAGGCTGGTGATTAAATAATATCATCTGTGGAAGGTAAAAGGCCAGAGATGGATTTATACAACACAAAATTATACATACAAAAAAATACGTTATTCATACTCATTGCATACAAAATTAATGTGGACCAGTTCATGTTTTCCACTAAATGTCTTTACCTTTTTGTGTTAAAAAAAAATTAAAAGTTCTTGATGAATTAATACAGCAGTTAAACTGAATGTCAGCAATGAAACTGAGACAGTTAATGTAACGTAATGTAGATTTCCCTCTCCCCTCTTACTAATGGATTTAAGTGGGGAAAAAAAACCCATAAAACAAATAAAGACGGTTCTCAGCTATAATGTTATCTACATATAGTCATGTGTATAGGTTATTATTACATATATTACTACTCATGTAAAAGCTGGTATGCAGAGATCAATTAAGGAAGTGAGCAAAGCATCACAAGAAGTCATCAACAGCCCTGATAATGGAACCCAGATTTTCTGCAAGCCTTATGGTTTCCATATCAATTTTACCACGGAAATGCAGCCTCTGGATGTCCATGGTACCGAAACCCAGGCACTGTAAACAATGTGTAATAGAACAGCTTTTGACAGTAGTACAGTGACAGAAAGCAAAGGCTAGAGGGACAAAAATTAGAGACCATGATGCTGGGAGAAAATGGGAGTGATGGGTGCCTGCTGGTAGCAAGTATCCTTTGCTACTTGCATGAAGGCCCCAGACAGATGTGCTGCACAACACTCACTGCAAGCAGAGGTTATGAAATGTAGCTTTGTGTCAAAGGCAAACACCTTTTGGTAATGCTGGTGCATTGCAGGTATGACTAACATGGAAGGCTTTTCTGGGGAACCTCTCATGTCATGCTTTTATTTTATTCCAGTTGGCCGAATCTTTCCTGCTGGAAGTAGGTCTGAAAGAAGAGTAGGTGTTTGATCTTGCTCTGATTAAAGTCAATGCAAAATTTGTTTTGAGTTTAACAGCACGAGTTCGGTCTATAGAGAGAAACAATTTAAGCCCTTCCAGCACATTTAAAATATTTCCAATGTGAAATGGGAACTTAGAAAGTGAAGGATTACTGTTTTTTACCTAAAATTCCTTTTTGCTAGGCATTAGTTAAGCAACCTGAGATTGCTTTGACATGCTGCTGTTCGCTGTAAGTTTGGAGTTTAATGGAATGAAAAACCAGGAGCAGTAAATTAGATCATAGTTCTGTATTTCTCACTGTACTTTAAATGCTACCTCAGTATTAATCCCAGAACATAAGGCCATGGTGTGGTTTTCAAATAGTCTTGTGACCCACTTTTTCAAAAAAGTTATACAAAGGGTAACTAAAAAAACCCTAAAAGGTTGTTAATTATATTAATATCGAAATTATTCATCATTGTCTGTGATTACAGCTGGCTGTGTCTTTTCCATATTGTTGTCAAAGGAGGTAACAACTGAAATTAAGTACAGTATCAGCAAGAAGTATTTCTTTGTTTTTTAGGTTTGGGGTTTGGGTTTTTTTCATGAACATAACAAATCTTCTATTAAACCATGGGATTTCTTGCCTAAATTTTATTTGGGGTGTCTTCTTCAGCTAGCTGAGGTAATTTCTTTTTTTAAAATCACCTAGTAATTTTAAGTTATCTTCTGCCATTTTTTATTTTTTTAAATGAAAACAAAATGTACATTAATGTTAACAGAGAACTTTATCAAAGTAATAAGTGCTTGGCATGAGAATTTGGCTTTTATCTAAGGTTGGAAGTATAACTAAAACTTGGAAAGACTATAGAAAGAGCGCAAGAGCAAATTCCCAGACATAGATTGACGTTTAAAGAGGTTAGCAACTAAAGGCATAGAAGGCAATTCAAACGAAAAACAAAACAAATTACTTCATAGCTTCGACGCTGAAGAGCTTGCAGGTTCCTAAGGTTTTTCAAGTAAAGTTTGTATATCTAAAAATCTGCCAGTGTGGATGCACAGAGGCAACACCCAAACTGGATGAACTAAATATTTTGTTGTCCGACCTGTGAATTCCAAGTACATTTAGGCAAAAAGTGGTCACTGCTGTGAACGATCCCTGTGAGAGGATATATCATCCAGCAAATGGATTTTAGGAATGCGTAGCATGTGCTGACTGTGCCGAGTGCAGCATGAAGCACCAGCCATCACCATATCGACTTGGAGATGGCAGAACCAACCTGCAATACAGGACTCTAGCACAGTGGTGTGCAGCGTTCCGTTGGGACGGAGCAGAGCACTGTCGAGGGAGGAGCATGTGTCATGCCCTGTTACATAATGATTATAGTGCACATCCTGTTACTTTGCATGTGCAGAATTAAAGTTTTGAACTTATTGTACTTATCCAGTGAAATCATATTGGGCAATGCATCTGGCATCACAGACACTTAGTGCCTTTCCTTGAAGCTAGTGCAGTTTCTGTATGGCAGGGAACCCAACATTTGTGGTGTAGGAAAAGGGAAAAAACTCAAACAAAAGGAGTCACGGCTTAGTAGGATGTTTTCAGTCATTCTGGCATGTGTGTTCTCTTAATTTCCTGGGTTCTGTTACTTGCACAAAGATTTTAATGCAAAAACAGTTTTAAAAAAAAGGTATAGAATCCAGGGCAAAAATCCAGGTTGTTAACCTCTAACCCACCACCCCATATTAAAAAAAAAAAAAAAAAAAACCAAAACCAAATGCACAGGAGTTAAATGAGAAGTGAATTAAGTTTTACACTGCAGTCTCACAGAGATGTTTGGCTTAAGATTGCAGTTATGATAAAGGACAGAAAGATGTATCTATTGGGTGTTTCCTATTGATCAGCATAGCTATTCTCCTCCCTGACTGTCCCAGCACACAGTTGCAAATTCCATTCCTAGAAACTCACTATATTAAAGAATTTAGGTGTGCAGCTTCTTCACAAAGTCGGCCTTGAGACTAGGTATCTAGACATCTAATGTCTTTTATGTGTCTTTACAGAGATCTATGGCATATTTAGAAACAAATTTCTCATTTGTTAGGTTACAAATTTGTTTTGTAATGCTACTTAAAGATAAGGAAACATGGCATTAGGAAGCTTTTGAACAAAAGAAAACAAAAAGATGAGAGAGGAACACATGTAGTTTTTGTATTGTGAAAGAGCCTAAGATACCTGCGGTGAACATACCCTCCCCTCCAAGCATTTAATTCTTATGTAGTAAGTAATACTGATTTTGAAATAAAATTTGACAAGTTGAAATAAAGAACTAATCATTCCAAAGATCATTTTATACTTCTACTGCAGTGACTAGATTGAGATTTACAACTGATTGATTGAAAATTATGAAGTACATGATCTTGCCCCAAGTCTTTATCCTAATACTGCAGCCCTCAGAGGGCCTGAAATCACTGTCTGCAGATTATGTGGAACTTCCATTAAGTCAGTGGTAATTTTTCACATCTTGTGTAATGAGACTTAGGGTGCACAGCTTCAATTCTGCATGTATTTTGTTATATTGTGTTATCATGTGATACTTCATGATTCTTTCTCTTGGAACCAGCTGCTTCCTTATTCTATTTGTACAGGTCATGCTGTGTAATCCACAAAGTCTTTGCTTCTGTGAGGAAAATATAAATTAGTTTATTGTGGAACTGAAATATAGCTCAGTACCCATGCATTCTACCCATGCAGAAGATGCATTCTGAATCGAGAGCATCAATGATGCTAGTTTACAAACACTGGCAGGATATGTCAAAAGATGGACTGCTGCCTGGGCTCTCTGAAACAAGTTATTGAACCCCAGAAGTCCATGGAAACTTTACCATGACTTTTGTAAAATGTCAAATTTTTGTAAAGTGTCAGGTTATGCCTGAAGAAAGATGGACAACTGTACCCCATAAGCACAGTAGGAACAGACGAATTGCAAGGTCAAATTTTCTTATGGAGTACAGCACTAAGATTGATTTTTATTTCATTTTTAACTCCACCTAAAGATTAAAAAAAAATGAAATTACGCTTTCAAGCTTATGCATGAGTGTCTGTAGAATGGAAGGGATTTCTCAAAAGTCTCTTCTTTTTCCTCATGATTTGTAAGTATAGATCTTTTGTGGCTATATCAGTGAAGATAACTTAGGAGACTAAAACTTCTGGGAACAGTGAACATCTGTAATTTGGAAGTAAAGGAATTCGTGATCAATTTTCGTGTGTAAAATTTAAACTCATACATCAGTTGTACAGAATAAATTTACGACAGCTCTATCAACCTGCTCCCTCTTGAAAAACAAAATCTTTAAAAACTATATGAGCTCCCTAAGAGGTGTCAGAGCAAAAAAATGCATTCTATTTAACTTACATATTTATATAAGGGTAGGTAATAACTATTTGATACTTCTGGAAACTTAGATTAAATGACATCTATTTAAGTCCCAGAAAATAAGATATTGTTACTGCCCTTCTGTTTGTTTTTAGCAACCTCTGCCAGGTCAAATGAATTAATTCAGGGACTTAAATATTCCTTCATCCTTCAGGTCCCATTTCAGGAATGCTAAATCTGATGCTTGATCCTTCTGTTCAGGGCTTGGCACAAGATCTGGATGAGTATGTTTCAAGGACAGCTTTTCAATTCACTTGATCTATTAGCTGATCTTGAACCAAAAGCACTCAAAGAATACAGAAATACATTTTAGGTAGGCAAAGGTAGGAAATAGGAAGCCCGTCTTTAGTTTCCAAAATGTACTGTATGAGAAATTAACATAACAGAAAAATACAACACATGAAATGACATTCAATCTCCTCCATGATCAGACATCCCCCAACTGCAAAGCAATTCCTTTCATGGAATCAGAGAACTATAGAATGGTTTAGGTTGGAAGGGACCTTTAAAGGTCATCTAGTCCAACTACCCTGCAATAAGCAGGGATATCTTCAACCTGACCTTGAATGTTTCCAGGGATGGGACATCTACCACCTCTCTGAGCAAATTGTTCCAGTGTTTCACCACCCTCATTGCAGAAATAATCCTCCTTATGTCTAGTCTGAATCTGCCCTCTTTTAGTTTAAAACCATTAACCCTTGTCATATCGCAACAGGCTCTGCTAAAAAATTTCTCCCCATTTTTCTTATAAAGCCCCCTTGAAGTACTGAAAGGCTGCAATAAGGTCTCCCCAGAGCCTTCTCTTCTCCAGAGTGAACAACCCCAACACACAGCCTGTCCTCAGAGGAGAGGTGCTCCATCCCTCTCATCATTTTTGTGTCCCTCTTCTGGATCCTTTCCAACAGATCCATGTCTTTCCTGTGCTGAGGGCTCCAGAGCTGGACGCAGGACTCCAGGTAGTGTCTCACCAGAGAAGAGTAGAGGGACAGAATCACCTTCCTTGACCTGCTGGCCAAGTTTCTTTTCATGCAGCCCAGGATATGGTTGGCCTTCTGGGTGAAAGCGTACATTTCCAGGTCATGTTGAGCTTCTCATCAACCAATACCCCCAAGTCCTTCTCAGCAGGGCTGCCCTTGATCCCTTCATCCCCCAGCCTGTATTGATACAAGGAGCTGCCCCGACCCAGGTGCAGGACCCTGCACTTGGCCTTGTTGAACCTCATGAGATTTACACCACACATGGTCCATTCCTTGAACTTGTCCAGGTCCCTCTGGATGGCATCCCATCCCTCAGGCATGCCAACCACACCACTCAGCTTGGTGTCATCTCCAAACTTGCTGAGGGTGCACTTGATCCCACCATGTATGTCATGGATGAAGATATTAAAGTGTACTTGCCCCAATACGGACCCCTGAGGGACACCACTAATCACAGATCTCCATCTGGACATTGAGCCATTGACCAGTGACCTCTGGATGTGCCCATCCAACCAATTCCCCATCCACCCAATAGTCTACCCATCAAATCCAGTTGAGAGAGGGATGTTGTGGGAGACTGTGTCAAAGGCCTTACAGAAGTTTGGATAGACAACATTGGCAGCTCTTCCCTTGTCCACTGATCTAGTCACTCCAGTCTAGAAGGCCACTAGGTTATTCAGGCAGGACTTGCCCTTGGTGAAGCCATACTGGCTATCTTGAATCACCTCCCTGTCCTCCAACGTGCCTTAACACAGCTTCTAGAAGGATCTGTTCCATGATCTTCCCAGGCACAGAGGTGAGGCTGACAGGTCCACAGTTCTCAGGGTCTTCCCTTCTACCCTTTTTAAAAATGGGTGCAATGTTTCCCTTTTTCCAGTCACTGGGGACCTCACCTGACTTGCAATGGCTTTTCAAATATCATGGAGAGTGGCTTGGCAACTACCTCAGCCAATTCCTTGAGGAGTCTGGATTGCCAGTGAAGATTGAAGGAAAGAAGTCATTGGGTACCTCAGCCTTCTCCTCATCTGTTGTTACCAGTTTGCCAGTCTTGCTCATCAGAGGGGTATGCTTTCTTTGACCTTCTTTTTCTAGCTGACATACCTGTGGAAGCCTTTCTTATTATTCCTTGCATCCTTTACCAAGTTCAGCTCCAGCCACACCTTGGCCTTCCTGGCCCCATCCCTACAACAACCAGGCAGCATCTCTGTACTTTTCCCAGGATACCTGTCCTTGCTTCCACTGCCTGTGCATTTCCT
Source organism: Phaethon lepturus (assembly GCF_000687285.1). Taxonomy (NCBI): domain Eukaryota; kingdom Metazoa; phylum Chordata; class Aves; order Phaethontiformes; family Phaethontidae; genus Phaethon; species Phaethon lepturus. The sequence goes on along the minus strand of NW_010523850.1, from coordinate 47,215 downwards.
TCTTGCCCTTTAGTTTGTCCAGCAGGTCTCAACTCAGCCATGACGGTCTCTTGCCTTCCTTTTCTCATTTCTCACACCTGAGGATCGAGAGCTCTTGCACTCATGACTTAATGCTTCTATAATATATTTGTCCACAGGATTTGTGAAGTCTGCTCCCAATCTAGATTCTTCAATATCAGCAAGATTGATATATTTGATTTGTTCAGGAAGGTGGAAAAAAATAGCCTGGCATTAAAGGAAAATTCAGTATAAATAAGTATATATAGTTTGTGCTAAATGGATATCACAGAATCACAGAATCACTAGGTTGGAGAGGACCTTCAAGATCATCAAGTCTAACCATTAATCCAGCGCCACCATGTCCCCTAAACCATGTCCTGAAGCACCACATCCACATGTTTTTTGAACACTGCCAGAGATGGCGACTCCACCACCTCCCTGGGCAGCCTGTTCCAATGCTTGACCACCCTCTCGGTGAAGAAATTTTGCAAAATATAACCCCTAAAAAGGCTTTGTTTGGCATCTTTGGAAGGCAGAATTATTTAACTTTTTTACAAAGAGACATTTGTTCAGTAATTTATACACAGAAAGGTTTTCAATGAATTTCACTGAAAATACCAGTACAATTGATGTTGATACTTTTAAATAGCTTATGTAAATGTTGCAGAAAAGAACAACGAAAGTATCACATCTTTAGATATTTGAAACTATATTAGACAAATTTCTCAAGAATATCTTCTGGGAAATAATTTCCTTAAGAAGAAGAGCTATATGGCTGCATTTATTTGTTTATTATTCTGTGGTGCTTAAAATCCAAAATCTATATCTTATAGTTGAATCTCAGCCAAGAAGCAAAACTGCTGTGAGAACTAAAAACCACATCACATTTCATTCTAGGTCAGAATATTAACTGTCCCTTGAATATCAGTTTAGGGTCTTTACTCGGTTCAGTTTTCATTGTTACTTGCCAAAGTACTGTGTATTGCATTCTGCAGATATTAAATGTCTGCATAGAAAAAAAACCCCTAGTATTTCCATAATTTATTAAATAGCGATTTGTCAAATGTGTCTTGTTCTTTCACAATGGTAAGTGTCATCATATACGTCCTTTTCTTTTAGGTCTGTTTTTAAGCTAAATGTAGCATACATTTATATGTCTGTAAGGCAAATCCATGTCTTATATTGTGTCTAAATATTTTTTGTCTCACTGATTGTGATTTTTGGAGTAATATTTGCACTAATATTCAAAGAAGTAGTAGCTGTACTTTTGAAATTGTTGCCTTTGTGTCAGTCTTTATATGATAAAACAAACTTTCTGAAGTTCCAAATTGTTATCTCTGTAAAGTCTTTATATATTTTGGCTTTTCGGTCTGTGAATCAAGATCTCATTAAGAAGATTTCTTCTGATCTCTATTGCTACATCTAGCACAGATAAAGAGACACTGTCACACTTTAGCCCCAGATGGCAACTTAGCACCACACAGCCACTCGCTCACCCCCACCTCCCCAGATGGGATGGGAGAGAGAATTGGGAAAAAAAACCTTGTCAGTTGAGATAAAAACAGTTTAATAGGACAGCAAATAAAGAGGAAATAACAACAACAACAACAATAATAGTAATAATAATAGAATATGCAAAACTAAGTAATGTACAGTACAGCAGTTGATCACCACCCCATGATCAATAGCCCATGCCCGAGTAGACATTCCCGCCCCCCGGCCAACTCCAGTTTATATTCTGAGCATGACGGTATATGGTAGGGAATATGCCTTTGGCCTCTTTGGGTCCGCTGTCCTGGCTGTGTCCCCTTCCAGCTTCTTGTGCACCTCCTCACCGGCAGAGCATGGGAAGCTGAAAAGTCCTTGGCTGAGTATAAGCGCTACAACTACTTAGCAACAACTAAAAACATCAATGTGTTATCAACGTTATTCTCATACTGAATCCAAAACATGGCACTATACTGGTTATTAGGAAGAAAATTAACTCTATCCCAGCCAAAACCAGGACAGGTACTTTCTAAGGAAGATAAGATCTAAGCTACAAGTGTCTCTAAAGGTGAAAATCAACAACTTCAATTACTCTTCTCACTGGTCCAAAGTGTAGTTTAAACTTGTAACCACCTCTCCTAAAGAAGTGAGTCACCCATTTTGTCTATACATGGAAGCTGTGAGTATTCTTACGTGTAGCATGAGACTGAAACCATCTATAAATCTAGTTCAGCTGGACAACAGTATGACTATTTTTTTCCTCGAATTGGTGCACAACATTTTTTGCACAATTTCAGAGAAAAAATAAAAAGTTTTTTTTAGTAGAAATAAAATAAGGTTTTTTTCCCAATTTTCTCTCCCATCCCATCGGGGGAGGTGGGGGTGAGCGAGTGGCTGCGTGGTGCTTAGTTGCCATCTGGGGCTAAACTTATTATTTCCTTTCAGAGTGTTCTTTCATAATCCAGGCCATTCTGTTATAGAGGGAACTGTAACTCATTTCCTTGACAGTACAGAGAAAGTAATTTTTGCAGAAGCTAGAAGTGGGACAACTCCCATCCAGTAATATGTTCAGCACCTTATAAAAAAAAACTTATTCCAAACACACTAATTACCAACCCAATCATGTAAATATATTCGTCTGATTCCCTCACTATAGCTGCAAACTGTAGTCCCCTATCTAAGCAGATAGTGCTGGCCTAATATGTTGGCAAATGGCATGCTGGTCCTTTTCCAGTAGAGTCTGCCAGCTCATATGGCTACCACCCACTCCCTTCCTCTTTCCCCCACCTTGTACCTCCTGTATTTTTTTTAGTACCCTTGCATCTCCCCAGAGCTCTTGGAAGGTAATATATTTAGAGAAAGGACAATTTCTTGTTCCAGGAGATTTTAAAACTGTAGCCAACTATGGCTTAGCTGGCATGCTGAAGTTTGCAAGAGCATCTGTCTATAAAATATTCTGACTCTACTTCTTACTGATCTCTGTCGGAGGCTTTGAGGGGAAGCTTGCAGATCTTGTTCTACAAACTAAAAAAAAACAACTGAAAAGCCCTTTAAAAAAATTTCCTTCAAGTATTTGAAACTTGATAGCAAATATATTTTGCTGGTAGCAAAAAAGACAGCTGCAAGGCTACTACTCTATCTTCTCTATCCTGCTCATCATGCTTTATTCTGAGAACTTGTGCCTTCAACAGAAAACTTGGAATAGACTTTTCCCAGGATGAAAGCTCTGGAAATAAAGATAGTTTAATAGCTGAAGTAAGAGTAACACTTTCAGTGTCCAAATGTGAATTAAAAAACCTGATAGTTAAAGTAATGAGCATCACCAAAAAAAAAAAAAAAGGAAAAATCAGTTGTGTGGGTGTTAGAGAGATTTTCTTATTAATTAATACTCTTATATAACACTCTAGTTGAAAGTCTATAATTCTAAGCAAGTTCAGATTCCCCATAGTGATTGGTTGGCTATACCTCAAAGGCTGTGCCATTTACAAAGAAAACATGGGCAAATAATGGGTGTCAGGAGGTTTTGTTATTTGCAGTTTTAAACCATAAAATAATTCTAAATTTAGTCTTCCTTTTTAAGAGTATTTACCAGCTATTAAAAACCTTTGGGGGATCTCTATCAAATGTAATGACACACCTTTTATAGGCAGAATAGGTTTGGTGCTTTTACATTGTAGCTTATGGTGCACCTAAACTTCATTCACTATTTGCATGAAAAAAGTATCATTACGTGAGGGTAATTAGGTATCTGTCATTGCCAATGCGGTTCTCTTTTAAAGATGATGGCATTTCAGCACTGAATTATGACTGGTTTTGAATAAGGAGTTACAACAGACCTTCTCTACTGCCTTATCATAAAGCACACTGTACCTAAGTAATTGTGGTTTTCTTCATGCTGTTTTCAAGGAGAGCTGTTCAGGGTGGAAAACAGGACTCAGAATTTGTGAGGAAAGCTGGTACTTTAAAGCTGGCATAAATTAAAGCTGCAGTTATGACTGAAAGTTGGCAGAGGTAGACTACGGAGCGGTTTGCTCCAGCATGTCTATCCCTGCACGACTGGCTTCATTATTAGCCAGCAAGCAAAGGATTGAAAGCAAAGAAGTGGTAATCAGAGCAATAATCTTATCTTTCTTTACTTGGAAATTTTAAGTGAATAAACCCAAGAAATCATATGAAAGTGGTGATCATTGCTTTGGTGAATTCCTGTGTTCAAATGCAAGTTGCCTCACCAGGTGGGGTTTTTCATAAAGAAGAGCTTCTGACTTCCTCTTTTGCACTTCAGTGAAACCCAAGATCTTGTAAGCTTGTTGTATGTTCTGTGTCTATGGAAGCAGAAATCAAAGAAGTGTTCTTCATCACCTCTGTGCTCCATTTGAAAAGTTGATGAGATATAAAATATCTTTTTGCTTTTGTTGGTCTCCACAGCATTTCCTTAGCTGGGTATTTGTTTCATGTGGCATTAGCAATTCCTACAGGCAATGTTTTAAATACCAGAGACTTTCTTTGAAATAAGATACCCAAAATGCAGAGATCCTGTTTTTTTTCTGGATATAGGGGCTGTATTTGCTGGGTTTTTTTTTACCACATGTAACTGGATAAAATGTGATAGACAGAAGACTGGAATGAGTCAGAAATACATCTATTATCTTAGTATTTCCAGTTTTCATATATTGAATCCAAATGACACTTGCTTGGTTCTATTTATGTTATGTCAAATTATTATGATATGTCTCAGTCATTTACTGACAATTTCCATTGTTGAAGAATTGTTAGTGGTGTGTAGGGCTGATACAGTAATATTTTCAAAAGTAATTAATGGCTTTGGTTTTGGTTGTTGTTTTTTGCTTTTTAAGCCTGTTTCTTTTTTTAAGTGACTGTGGTGTAGTACTATATTTTCACAAGTGCATAGATATAACTGTTCTTTTTAGCTTCAAAAGCATCAGGGCAAGTATATCCTATCTAGCTTTATGTAACACTTCTTATAGTCTGTACCAAAGTGAATTCTTATACCAGGCAGAAATTACAATTTACAGAAAAGACAATGATTAAAAACTAAATTATTTTGGGCCCAGAATATTAAAATATTGTGTTTACACACAACAGGTAAATCAGCAGTCAGTAAAACAGTAAAGGTAATACCTTAAAGGGAAAAGACCTATAAACTGTAAGCCGTTGCCTGTACACTGCACTCTCTCATCTTGCAGTCACTGGTAGATCTTTGGGTTTCTGACCACTCTCTAATTGCAGCTGCCTTCCTGAATAGCTTCATTTCTTCATGATGCAGGTGAAATTCAGGCCTTCATCCTGACCCCAAGCTATGTTTTTTTTAGGTTAGATGCTGAATTTCAGAGACATTTCTTGCATAACATTGCAATCCTGGGTTATGGTACCACAGTAACAGATTTTTGAGTATTGCTGAAAAAGAAGTTAATGCATGAATTTTTTTTTTAGCTCTGTCTCTCTTAAAGCAACAAAAGTGTAGTGAGTGCAGTAATACACACTTACAAGACAGAGTTTCACCAGATCTGTCACAGGATGTTAAGCAAGTTTATTGTTTGACGTATCTTTATTAAAATGCAAATTCTGGCATTTTCCCAAGCTGGCAAATCCCTTCCACTCAGCAGTGTGAAGCAATAAAACCCACACAACTGTATTCAGAGAGAATGTAACATTGCCAGGGCAATTTGCTAAAAACAGTAAAAATTTCAAACTTGGATAAAGAAAAATTATCAGAAGATTCTAAAAGGAATGAAATAAAATCATGATCTGGCTTTCAGTGTTGTCATTCTCCTACCTTTCTTACTTATCAACCAATATTTTCTCATTATTTCTACTGTTCAGTAGTGACCTGCATGTTTTGCAATCATACTTCAGTGCAAAATGACTCAAATAGTGTCCTAAACATTTTTGAAAACAGCTTATCAGTATAAGCATTCTAGCTCATATATATTTCAATATGTTTTAGATATATTGGAAGAAATTGTACAGTTATAAATAAATGAAAGAAAAATGGGAAACATTTGAGTACAAAAGGAACTCTGTTGAAATAATGGGGTGGGCACTAGAGGTATTCAGCCTGCTATATGGAAGGTAGTAAAGTGTAGCGTATTGAGTTACATTCCCTTTGATCAATTAATATCTCTGTTGGCAATTTTTTTTTTTTAAAGCCAACTGACAGAACTGGCTTAATAGCATCTAACAAGCAGTTTAATATTCAAAGAAATTTACTATCATTAAATAACTACACAAGTCAGACTGTGACGTCAGTGTGAAATCTACAAGTTAGAGAATATCTAGCAAGTTTCAAAGAAAAAATTGTATTTAGCATAAGTAGAGACAGGGAATAGTTATGGGTCAGAAGGTCTCTATTTTACAAAAGGGGTGAAAAAGATCTAGAGGAAAGTACTTAATGCTTCTTAAGCTGTGTGTGTGTGGGTACAGTACTGCCAATGGAGAGGAAATTAGTCCTCAGTCCTGGGATTATGTGCTATGATAAGGTATAAAGTAGTGTTAATTAATTATAAGTAAGACTGGTCTAAATTGGCTGGCATGCACTGCTGCAATTTATACAGACAAGTCAGAACAGTAGTGTAATGCTAGAATCAACCAAAGCTGTGAAAATCGTGTTTAACGACAGAACAGAAATATTAGAGCCCTTCTGTTGGATACATTCATTACAAGACTTGCTGGATTGTTTGAAAGGGATTATAGACTCACCAGGCTTTGTTTCTGATTTATTTTAGAACCAGATAGTTGTGGGGTTTACAGGTGCTAACATGGGAACTCTTGAACTCTCAGCAAACTATTCTGAAAATGGAGGCTGTATGGAAGGGCTGCTTTTTCTCATTTAGATCAAAAGGGTGAAATGAGCAGAGTCTTGACTGTGTCTCTCTTGGCAAAGAGCCAAACAAGATTCTGAAAGATACGATGCATGATAAAAAAGAAGTAATATTTTAACTAAACATGTAATATGCAAAAGGGATACCCTATATCTCCAGTGGCTGCTTTTAGATGTCCACCACTAGAGAAGACAGAAGGAGAAAGAGCCTGATTTAAGGATTTATATCTTTATTTCATCCAGAATGAATGCAAATTTCACTTTAGTAAACGGGCTAAAATTTCATAAGCAACAGCTTAATATTGAGGGTGAAATAAATCACAGCAATTTTAAAATTGGTAACTGGCAGAGGAAAACAACTGTTGCAGCATTCACCTAATAAAGAAAAGAATACCCTAATTATATCCCCATAGAGTCCAAAATATTTAACAGACGTTAAAAGTCTCAGCTCTTTAGATTCTTTTAAATTGGGTTGTACTGGAGACTATACTTCATGCTTATTCCCACCTTCAGGAAAACATAACACATATCCTTGAATAAATGTGCTGCTAAACTCTTAGAAAATTGAATAATTCAGCATTAAATTGGTTTGATAAAGCAGTCTGATGATTTGACAATGGAATTTAATTTTGATTTTCAGGACAATGATCCTCAATATAGTCAAATATATATATTTAAAGTATAAAGTAAACATTGATGAGACAGCCTCAATGTTTGAAGATCTCTCAAATACAAATGATATACAGAAATCTAAGACATTCATATTGTGAGACAAAGCCAAGTGGAATTAGTGGCAGGTTAATCTTCCTTGCCATGGAAGATTACACTTGGCATACATAATGACTGGATTTTTATAACTGGAACAAAAAAATCTGAAAACCCACTTGTGTAAAATGTAAAGTCTAATCAACACATCATAAGTCTGCAAAACACAGTGACTAATCAGGTATACAGTTACTTTGTTAGGAAAAGAAATAAGCCATTGCCTAGAGAATGGGTGAGAGAACCAAAGGAAAATAAACCAAGACATTTAATTTCTAACTGGCATTACTGACTTCAAATTCTAAGAAATTTTAACACCTTTAAAGTAGAAATATAAACCTACTAACTATAATTTTCCCTACTGGAAGATAAAAGTGAGCATTCATTCTCTCTCTCTTTTATCAAGACTCCAGACTTCTCATTCCAAGCTGCATGTCTCTGAAACGCATGCATCTTTCAAAAGTTGACAGAACAACAGAATTAATCAAGACTGATGTGCCCTCATTTCAGCTAGTTCCTTGTAATTCATCAGAAATATTTCTGTAAAGATTGAATTAGCCTAGAAAACATTCTAAAAAGTTATGTATTATAATGACCGCATGCTTGAACTCCCAATTTTTGAAAAGTTATGCGTGTATATATATGCCCAAGATCACACAATCTTTTTTTTTTTTTTTTTTAATTCCACTTTTTGGAGACATGATACTTTTGGTAATTTTATTAAATCTGTCACAATTTTATTAATCTGTTACAGTTCTTTAAAGTTTTTACAAAGCAGTGGTCCTTTATTGTTTTATGACATGAACAAAACAAACTTCAGTTTTGAGTATTGTAATTCTTTTTTAAAGTCCATGTGCATGTTCATTATTTGGTTCCTTACTCAGTTGCAGTTTTCTCTTTGCCACCATGTTATATTTCAACATGAGAAAAGAAATTGCTCCTTAATATTACAGTTTTAGGGACGTAAAAAAAAAAAAGACATGCATTCCTGAAGAATCTTGTCTTTTTCCTAGAATGTAACTGTTAGTTAGTTTGTGCACAAGTACTAGCCATGCTTCTTCTTAAGAGCCATATATGCAGTAACTTTATTTTGTTTATATTTATTTTTCAAGTATACTGTACAGAATGATGGCAGTAGGAGATTCTGCTATCAGTTTCTGTCATCATTCATGTTTGGAAATCAGTTTTTTTCTTTTTTTTCTTATTATTTTTCTTTCTTAGTTACATTTTTATTCTATTTTTCTATATTTTTGTTATTTTTAATACCCATTTCCTTCTTCTTTTTTGTTCGTTCTTCTCAGAGGTATTAGGGATTGTGTCATGAATATATCTTCCACAAGAATAGAAAAAGTTTTATTTTCCATTCAACTCATTGTTTTGCATTTATAAGGGTATTTGCAGCTTTTTGTCGTGCCTCTCTTTCTATAACCTAGCAGCAAGTTTGTGCATTGTTATCATAAAGTATATATTAGCCTCAAGAAACCATAAAAAGTCAGTAGGAAGTGTGGAACATTTTAATGTTTTACTTAGGAACATTTTAGCTGTACAAGAAGGCAATGAGCATTATTATGGAGGTTAAACAAGAATATAGCCTTAAAAAGAAACCCTCTCTTAATGAGTATTTTTCTGGATGATAAAAAGAAAGCCAAAGAGAATAAATTGACAAATGTGGCATATAATGGTCCTTCTTGGAGCAGTACTACAGGGGCCTCATTAGTAGCCATTTTAGTACAATCATTTTTACCCCTGTGGCTGTCACTTCAGACTACTCAGAAAGGTGGCTGTAGGAGCTAATCACAGTGATGCCTTTCTCAATTTTATTTTCCCTGGAAAAATGAGGCACAAGAGAGCCAGTAAGTTCTAATTGAAATCAGAATTATCATTGCCATGGATGCATGCTGTGTCTGTAGGGTATGTTTGTGCCGGTGGAAAATTTCCTTTTTCCCCATAATAAGTTTGGGGGCTTTAGACGTAAATGTAAAGTTGTGTTGAAGTCAGTATTAGTATATATTTTATTTTGCTGTTTTGAATAGCATTTCCAGCTTGCTGAACAGAAGTACAGTTGTCCATTTGTTTAACATTTCTAATTGTGTTTGATGAGGGGAGGGGCAGACATTAAGATGTGCACTTTAAAGTTTCAGCGGGCTCTCTCTTGCATGTAATTTCCTTCCAAATTTCTCTATTTCTCTTACAAAAATAATTATAAGTACCTTTTGCTCCTTGCAGTTTAATTGCCACCTTGATGGGCACTGCAAGATCTCCATTGCTTAAAAAATTGTGTAAGACCAAAGCAAAATGTTGTAACAATATATGTATGTAACCACTATGAGAGTGGTGAGGCACTGGAACAGGTTGCCCAAAGAAGCTGTGGATGCCCCATCCCTGGAAGTGTTCAAGGCCAGGCTGGATGGGGCTTAGGGCAACCTGGTCTAGTGGAAGGTGTCCCTGCTCATGGCAAGGGGGTTGGAAATAGATGATCTTTAAGGTCCCTTCCAACACAAAACGTTCTATGACTCTACGATACTATGATAATTTTATGATACCTTAAAATGGGGGAAAATCTTCATTTTATTCAGCTTCAGGGAAATATCTGCCTGTAGTAGTCCGTCATGCAGATACCAGAATAAAAGAAAAAAAAAAAAAAAGAAAAAAAAAGAGAGGTTCCTGAAATTCCATTCCTCCCACCACTGAGTTATGTGGTAGTGGTGGACTAATAAGCACTTGCTGTAGCAAGTATTAAAAAATATTTCACCTCTTTTTCTCTTGGAAAATAGGAATTTGTTAGAAAGCAAAACAGAGAAGTAAAAAAAATATTTAGAAAGTTTTAAGCTCCTTTGAAGATGTCTTTTAATCTCTATTCGTGTTCTAGAACTTTCTAGTTTTGGATGGCTTTCTGGTTTTGATGGACTGACACATCTGCATCCTAAATAATAAACAGAAGAATCTCATCTTACTGTATGAGTAACTGATGAAATCTAAAAAAAAAATTGAAGAGTTTCTCTCTGAAGGAAGATGTTACCACAGAGGGAAAG
>NW_010523850.1:0-36564 GCF_000687285.1 Phaethon lepturus | reverse complement strand
GAAAGAGCTGAGTCTCTGTGAAAACTTAGGTGAGAGAAATTGAGCCTTGCTTTGGTTTTAGTACAGTCTTTTCATAATTGAGAAAATGGAGGCTCATGTCAAATACCCTTTCCACCCAACATTTTTGTGTGTGTGTGTGTTTAATCCAGTTTTAGCTGTCTTCTAATGTCTGAAAATGCTATTTAGAAGTTACAAATATATATTTGTATACATTTGTATACAACATATATACAAAGTATACAATGTTGTTATTCCTTCTGGAATGAATTGTTAAATGTACTAAACATAACAAAAATGTATATAACTAAACATCTGGAAGTAAACAGAAACCACGTGATTGTTCTTTAAGTCTTAGAAACTAGAAAAACTTTCAGCAGGTTAATGGACTGATACAATTTTCAGATATAAGTGTAAAGAACCCGCTGTGGAACAGCAGCTAAGTGTCATTGCTATCAAGAAAAGGCGTGCTTAAAAAAGGCAAAAACTTAAGAAGAGAAATCCTGACAGTATGCCGTCAGCAAAACGGATATTCGCTGCATGTGGTTCTTGCTAAGGCTGACAGCTGAAGAGAAGGGGTGAAGCTGTTCATTGATAAAAGTTGCTATCAGAATTATAACTAAACATAGACTTTTTAGACACCACCTACAACATGGCTACCGTATCCATGATCTCCCCATCTTCGGCCCAGGAAACAGAATTGTGTTATGGAGTAATAACTGGGATGGAGCAGAGTTTTTCTGAGTGCTTCTAGTTATATGAAGTGCTATTGAAGCAACAGGGAGTGTGAAAACAGGTAGCTATAATGGAAACAATTTTTCAACTTTAACTGAAGCTGGTGCTATCACATACTTTTTGTGTTCCTGACTTCTGTGGAGGTGAGCATCAGGAGTTATTAACCCAAGAGGTTATATTGACTGAGGTGAAATTAATGTCAACAGAAGTACAATAAATCTTTATGTTTCATGAATGTTCAAGTCCAAGTGTAGCTATTCTGAATGGTTTTATTTGTGACCAAGAGAGCGATTTTTGTTGTGTTTTTTTTTTTGTGGGGGGGGGGAACAGTATTGTGGTAATGATTTCCTAATGCTTTACAGCTTTTGGGGAGCTGGGAGAACAAATTATAAAGCTGATATCTATAGGGAGAAACACAGCTTCCAGAAGAACTGTTGTAATTGAAATGTAATTGTGTGCCTATTCTAACTGGACAAAACATCTTATCTAACTGACAAGAAAATGCATAAATTAAATTTATTTATGAATTTTGGACTCCTTAATCAATCTGCTGCACAATTTTATAGCTGCTATATATTTATTAGCAGAAATGTTCTGTCATAAAAACACTTGTATTTCTAACTGCTTCGTTATGACTGAAGATCGCTCAAAAAGTATAAAGGCAGAACTGATTACTTAAAAAAATGGTGTAATGGCCAATGCATCATCTTAACTGTATATTAACTGTATTTTGTTAACAAAGCATTAAGAATAGAAAATTCAGTTTAAAGGCATGGGAGGAACAAGAAGAAGTGCTTATGTTGCTATTAAACTTTGATGATTTTTTTTGAACAATTTTAATTTTAATTTTAAGCAAGATTTAAGTCAGAGAGAGAAATAGAAAAAGATCCTGTAAGCAAGAGAGAAGTTAGTAATTCAGGAGTTAGAAATGGGAGGCAGAAAGAATTCTTGAGCTCTTTTCACATCAGTAGGAGACAAGTGTCAGAAAAGGATCCAAAAGATGTAGGAATAGCCTATGGGTTGAGGAAGCTTTGGAGGTCATAGGAGTAGCTGGAGTGAAGAAATCCACACAGAAGCCTGCAAATACTATTTCACTTTTACGGGTAATATGGATGATAATGTCAGTGCTGAACTGACTTCCTAGTCAGTTGTCTGGGGTTCGTGTCTGAAAAACTAAATAGCCTTCAGGTTAATTTGGTCCATTTATCTGGCTAATCAATTGTCTGATTCCCTCATTCCGTGCCAGGGAAGTAGCTTTTGTATTTTTTTCCATTTGAGATCTAAGCCTTGTATCATGGAACACTCTTATCTTTTCATGCTCTGCTCTTCTCTGAATATGGATATGATGAGAGATGTATTTGAAGCAATTCTGTTACAGATAATAAATTACCTTTCCCACTGCCTCCTTCCCCCAAATCCTGTTGTCCATATGCCATCCTGAAAGCATGAATAATTAAGAAGGAAAGTACTGAAATACTGATAACAAATTATTACAAAATTATTTTAGAGGAAGAAACAACATCATTTACAGATGTAAATTTTCAAAACTAAAATGTCTTTCTCTTTACTTTCCTTTTAGTTTTTGTATTATATTTTTCTTCTTTTCCAAATAACAGAAAATGCTGAAATGTCACCAGCATTATATTTCTGTATTGAAATTTTAAAGAAAATTTCATGTTATCGTAGAAAGCTACATTTACATATATTATTTACATATAAATATATCATGTTAAAGATATGGAGCACAGATACCATGGGCATTGCATTGGAGGAGCCACAGATTCTTGCCACATTCTTTTTTCCAAGTTGCATTCAGTGTCTCTTTGTGTGCTTGATTTTTGCATGTTTAAACATTTTTGTAAGCAGGACAGACCTCAATGTGGGCTTACATACAAGATTTTTTTTTTTCCCCCCCTCTCATAATAATTTTGCACTAGAAGAATGTTCAGTGAGCAGTTTGGGAATATTCCTTTCTCTGTTTTAGTTTTAAGGCAAATAATATTAATAAATTATGCTTGTATCACACACCAATGAATATCATGAAGGGCACTGTAGTTCATAGCAATTCTGATTTGTTTCAGAGACTAAGTAAGTTTCAAGAGTCATTCCCCAACCTTTGGATAACAACCTTCTATTATAAACCACAGTGTGTAATGTGTATTATTAATGATGCTCTCATAGAGCTGTCTCTCTCTCTCTCTCTCTCTCTCTCAAAAAAGAAAATTCTCAATTGTCAGAATCACATTCAGAGTGAAAGAAGGGAGGGCAGTAAAGGACAAAGAACCAGAATCCACACTACAACTCTATATTCTGTTAATGCAGATGTTGTAATTCATCTTTCAAGTCAATTACCCTGCTGGTGGCTTATGGGGAGAGCACGGACATTAATATTTCCAATAAACCTGATTGTAGTCAGATGAAATTTCAAACAGTTTTCAAGCGGAAAAGGAAATTAGGTTAGGAGAAATAGCCACTGCAAATTAACAAGCCCACTGATAGCCTCACCATTAGCATCACTATTTCCATAAACTATTCCAATGATGTAGAATTAAATATCAGACACTATTTCACTGAATAAGGAGAAAATATAGTCGTTATCTCTATTTTTTTTTTTTTCTTTTCATACACTGAAAATTTTGCTGCTGGAGGAAGTGGAGTATAGATTTTAAAAATCATTAGATATGGGGGTTTTGGTGTGGTCCTTTTTTTCTTCTTTTATGCTTTTCTGTATGTTAAAACATTTATTCTATAGAGAATTAATTGCAGGTCTGTCTCATAGAAGTGCTACTGTATGATACCAGAGGTATCCAGAAAGAAGAGACAACTGCGGGGACAGGAGCTTTAACTATGTATATATGAATCAGTGTGTTCTGTAAAATGATCACCTATTACTGATTTTAATTGAGAATTTGAGAGAGATGCGAGAACCATATTTTCTGTTTCTCTCTCTCTTGCTCTACTATTGAAAAACATCTATGTATCTCCAAAACCGATATTAATGTGTGTGTGTACACCTGCAGTGACTTCAAGATACCACAATTGATTGTTCATACACTGAGAAGTCAGCTCAGGCCTAGGTAAAAAAATGAGTCCTAATACTCTCTGTATCTGATATGTGTATGTAAACATGTGTACACATATGTCATATAGGCCAGAACAATAGGCACTATTATCTTTGCTTTTCATGTCTTTCTAAGGTGGTTAATTCAGAATAATTTTGTACAGAAAGGAGAACAAAACCACTACAAAACCATGGAGCTTCCTAAAGACTACATTGCCCTGTAAGGAAATAACAGTGTCAGGTGGAAAAGCTGTATAAATTTCATGTTGTTTCTTGCTTTAGTGTGATGAATCCGTAAGCATTTAGAAGATTTTGTAAAAGTTCTGTGAAAATTTAGAATGCAAATGTAACATTGCAACTGAATACAGGTAGATCTCTATATACTAGGAAGGTAAGAAAAGAGTGTGACGGGAATGTGATGGGAGAAGACTCCAAAACCAGCTTCAAAATGACCCTTGACTGGATTGACTGGATTTGTTAACAAAGCACATTTCCAGTAGTTAGCACTTAATCACTTTCAATCATCCATAACAAGTTTATTTTAAATTATTTGCAAGTGTATAATGCCACTGAAGTGATGCCGTTTTACTTCATACTGGTAGCTATAATCCATCAGTCAAGAGAACAATTTGAGAGGGAAAGCCAGAACAGACTCTGGCACCTTCTTTCCTCCCCATCCTTCTCATAAGAAACCATTGATGTGCTGTGCTCCTCTGCATCCTCCCCAAAAGAAAATTGGGTGATCGCAGCTTCTCTTGACATTTATTTTTGGGATGAGGGCTTGTTCTGGTTTTGCATATTCTGCAGGATTATTCTAGTTCTATCAAACACCCTGCCTGCCTGCTCTGCAGGATTATTTTAGTTTTACCAGACATCATTCTTGCCTACTCTGCATTCTCAGTTCTTATCTTGCAGAGTTTAATACTAGCACATTTTTTATGCACCCTGTTTGTGCCACTATATCACAACTCCATCTGCTCCTTTGCAGTTAAGACTATTATATATTAAAACTGAGCTGGATTGCAAAATGTTATTAATGTTTTTACAATGTTAAAATATGCTTATATACTGTACCTGGTTATGCTATTTTAGTGTGCTTATGTCTGTGTTCCAGGCAAGTAAATATTAATTTTCTTGCTCAGTAGGCATCTAGTTACTGCATGTAACAGGCCTCCTTTTCAGCTACAGTAAAACCAAATCATGGTTTGGAGGCAAGAAAATTTTAACATAGGTTGAAATTCAGTCCCATATATGCATCAAATAAAGATTAAATCTCTAGTAAAGTTCTAATTAAACTCAATGTATATTAAAAAGGAGTGTCTCATTATAACATACTCAAGTTTAAATAGGACCTAGGTGGTGTATTTAGCAGAGACAGACTGAACTGCACCTACAGGAGGATAATCTAATCTTAATGTTCTGAAAACTTAGGTAGGTATGAACATTCTTCACCATGTTAGAGCATGAATTCTAGATGGCAATCACTGAGTTTAGAATAAGACTCTCTTTCCCTGAGCAACAATTGAAAATCATGACAGTCAACCTTAATCACAAATACAAAGTAGTAGGGGTTTTGACAATCACAAAATAATTCTGCACATGTCTATGAAAAATGTGCTATCATATTTTTTCTGTATTTTATATGATACAGATAATTGACTTGAATAATTGAGGAAGAAACTTGCAAAAATGTTGCCATTGGAAGAAATGGAGAAACTGTGCTAAAGAAGAGGAAGCACCTTGTGCTACTGAACATGCTGAATCTCCTGTAGCATTTTGGAAAACCTCACAGAAATTGTGTGCATAAGTTAACTGTGTGTGCTTAGGAGACAACTTTACTTAAAATCACTGGAGGCAGCTGAGCAGCAGATCCCCTTTGGCTGTTAACTGTGTTTGGCTATATTAGCATGTCATATCTGCACACAAATATTCAAGGGATTTTGGGGGGTTTTTTACAGTTTAGCATTGGGCACATGCAGGTTTTCTTTCTCATTTCCCTTCTCCTTCCCTTCCTTCCTCTCTCTTTTTCTTTCCTTTAATATGGCAGATATGTAGAGTTATCTTTTCACTTTTTTATTAGGATAGTGTGGATAACTTGTAAGGGCTGTCGCAGGAACTCCGGTCGAAGCGAAAAGTTAACAGTGCTGCACATCCTGATTCAGAAGGGGAAATTAAATTACTGGTTTCAAATTATGCAAACTGAAATTTGGAAGCCAGCTGCAAATCAGGTTAGAAAAGCTAGAGGTATTTTAGAAAAGTGTTCAAGATTTCTCTGCATGTTTTGTGTTCAAAGTGGAGCCTATTCAAGATATAATGAATGTTTGAATTGCCAACCACCTCCTGATTTATGGTGCTCTTCTGCTCATTGTAAGAGAACATCCTTTACTTATGACATTACTTGTTAGGGCCAGCCCAATCCAAGCTACTCACATTGTTAGAGGTGGTTTTTACACCCGATTAAGTGACAACAACCCTTGGAGGATTTTCCTGCTGTTCTTTTTCACTATTTTAGGCTATAAATAATTTAACATCTTTGAACCCCAGTTTGCAAATATGTAAAATAAAAGCTTAGAATCGTAATTAACTGCATTGTAACACTGAGATGCCCATACAGAAGAGTATTGGAAAATTTTGGAAAATAAGTGTGTCAGGGCTTGGAATCATATCTGTTTTTTCATAAAATTCCCTAGGTCACTTGGGAAGGAAAGGGATATTGACTTTCCCAATATGCCAAGTGGCATGGGGAACATGAAAGAACTACCTACTTGACCAGAAAACTACACAAGATTTAAGGTTTCATAGCTGAGTAAGCTCAAAAACATTTATAATTATTATTCTTACGGCACATTTATGCCATAGGGAAATATAAATATCCTTGTATTGTAGAGGTCTGTCACGTATTGGAGAACTGGCTTCATTGGAGTAAAGGTCAAAAATTCTATCAACTTCAATGGAACCAAGAATTTACAAAAGATTATCAGCCCCATGTTTTAAGTTAAATTTCAAGGAAAAAGAAATTCTTCCTATCACCAGATGCTTTGTCCTTTTCTTAGACCAACAAACTGGGATCATACATGCTTTGGGCAAATTTTCATGCTCTGCAAGGTATAAAGTGAAAAACAGAAAGACACAAGAAATAATAATAACAGAATAAGAAACCTTTAACTTGTGGCATTTTTCTAGCTTTAGTGGCATAGAACTTTAGAAAAGCCATTATTTTTCTCCAGAAGTAATTTCAGTTTTAGGGAGAACAAAGTTGATCATTCTTACTGTGCTATGAGTCTGTCCAGAAAACATACTTTGTCTTATTACATAAAAAGTGAAGTGTTTTCATGGGTAAAAAGTAGAGAGGAGGTGAGGACAATAACGGTTTGAACATTGGTTGAACATCCTTTCCCTGGCAATAAATTCTTTCAACTAATTTCAAGAATGTGTATAATTACTTGTGTGCAAGACGTGGCTTTTTGTGGTAGGTTTTCCTAGGGAAATAGGGTCGTGTCAGGTAGAAAGGACAGCTGAAATTACTGGAAAACCTTTCCAGTTCAGATTTAAGAGGTCACATTTCAGGAATCACTCTTTGTATACTCTGCTTTAGTAAAACAATCTGATATCTGCATGGAAACGCATTTTCAGTTAATCTTTGTCTGGAGGTCAGTGGAGTACTGTGGATGTTTTTGGCTAATTGCTGTGTTGAAGACCAGCTGGGAAAAAGATACATACCCTGAAGTTAAAATAGTCAGGACAGGTGCCCCACTTGATAACAACTGAGTGCTGTAGTAAATACAGCTCTTGCAGCAGGATTCTATTGATTTATACTGGAAAAAACTGGTGCTTCTATCAAACAGTTTTTGTGGCTACTCAGCAGTCTGTGTCAAGCCATAGGCAAAGATTTTCAGGAAGTTCCTGGCATCCAGTGCGGCAAAGAAAACTGGTTATTATACCAGGCAAATGACTCAAATCACTTAACAGCATGCCTGCCTCAGTCGGATGGAAAGCACATTCACACTCTTCGGATTATGCTGCAAGACAGCACAGCAGAAAGATTAGGCCTCACAGTTTTCCAGGTAGTGTTTAAAATCTTTTCCCCAGCTAAAGGGTATAGCTGACAGTTCACACTCCGGAGTCAAGTTAATCTGTAACGTTATCCGCCCATTTTGCGCTGAGCAGTCCCCAAAGCAGTTTGTAATATGCATATGAACTGAACCATTGTTGTGATCAAATTTTAAATACCCTTGTGAAATGGGAAAAAAGGAAAGATGAAATAAAACCCTGCTGCTCTGGTACTGAAGATTGACAGCAAAAGGGAAAGTATTGCTTGACTGAGTGCATGGCTCTGGCTACAGCGGCTGCATTAAGTTGCTGGTGGGACTTCCAGTCCCTCCTCTAATGCATGGCTAATAGCTCAGCATTAACTCTGTAGAGCTGGGAGATGAAGCTTTCCTATTTCAGGATATTATGAAATTACAGTGGTGTGAGATTAGAGTGATAGTTATCGTAAATTTGTTTCAGACAGGGATACTTGGTTAATACAGCTCATGAATGTAGTTTTGCATGGTAGGTGTTTCACAGTAGCTCACCACTGCAGCAGCAACGGTGCAAAGCGACAGCGAGATATATTACATTTGCTGAATTTGATGGCTTTTAAAATAATTTTTTGTGCTGGGGATCACACATCTGTTTGAAAGTGAGAGGAGAAATGGAGCACGAAGAAACAATTGCCGTTATGGCAAAAGGTAGAAAACAACACATCCTTGTTCGGTCTTCTGCTGGCATGATGCCCTCTCCTACAGTGGTTGACACCATAATTAATTATATCTATTTGTTTCATAGTAGTGAAATGCACTCCTGACTTTACTGTGTACTCAGAATTGATCCCATTTGTAAAACTATATAATTTGCTTTAATAACCTCAACACCATCAGTATGCCATGAGATTAGTAAAAGCTTCTATACTTTATGACTACCTCGTTAAATTAAAGAGCTCTCTGTTAGTGTAGTTTCCACAATACAGAGTGAATTAAAAAAAAATAAATCTATGGAATTTGTACTATCACTGCTAATATTTTAGTTACTACTCTGATTTACTAGCTATTTATTTTTTCTTATCATTGCCTCTAGCATGGCAGAAAGCAAGTTAGAAGAAAATTATTTTTCTCTCTTTACCTCACATGGGCTTGGCAAAGCAGAAGTATTTAATCCAGGTTTCCTCACAGAGAAGCAGAGAAACCTGAGACATATTCCCCACCCCTTTCATAAACAATATCTGAAGTATTATTATGAAAAAATATGTCCCTGTTATTTGACAGACTGTGCTTTAGGAGCATGTTGAAAAAATCCTGCAATTCAAGAAAAGACAACCGCTAGGATTTTTGTAGAGCCTATACTGGTTATATTCAGTATTGAGATGATTTTATAGCAATTTCTTTTCTCCAAAGACTGCATTAGAAGGACATTCAGCTTTTAGTCCTGCAAGATACTTCTGTAAACATCAAAGAAGCAATTAAAAAAAGCTCATTGTTGAGGGAAAAAGGATGCAAACAGTGATTTATATTCCACCTACTATTACACAACCTTAGGCTTGGTGATATAAAATGTATGATGAAGCCAACAAAATTGTTCACTATCGGTTTGCTTTGAACTGGTAAGTTAGAATGGTGTATGATGTAACTTATATGAATTGTGTTTGATTCCAAACCAAATCCAAATGCAGTTTACAGAGATAAAGTTCTAGGTTACTACTGTGTTTTCATAATCATTATAAATTAATATGACAAAGTAGTGTTTCCTAGTTGTGCAAAGCTAGCAATAAAACCTGTTGCATGTGTCTTAATTGATTTACTCACTTTATTGTGGAAGTCTTTTTTTACATTAATATTAATGTATTTTTTCCTGAAATAAATGTAATTATAAATTCTGACACAAGTATTATTTGCATAGCAATTGGTCACAAAGAGTAATTCATTAATATTCAATGAAGTGTTAATTTGCGCAGATCCTAGAGCAATTGTAAACTTAATTTTGCCTTTAGATGGAAATTTGTTACAGTGCAAATATAGCTGTACATAACTGTATTAATCAGTCCCAAAGAGTATTTGAGGTTGAAACTCATAGTGTTCTTTATTTTTTGTCTACCATGGAGCAATATGAAATTGTTATGACAGAGAATGGATTTTCTTATATTCTTAACATCCTGTTCTACAAATACAGTTAGAAGCAACTGTGTTAATTTATGAAGAGTTTGTTATCATTATTATTTGCTACCTGAGAATTCAGAAGTTTTCCCTTCTACTTTCTGTTAGAAATTTGAGAAAAGGAAGGGGGAGAAGGGCATAAAGAAGTTACTTTTCAGAGAGACATTTTCAGACCAACATTTACTCACTCTGATTTTTTGGGGTCTTTATTGTACTGTGAATATAAAACATATATTTTGTTTTAAACAGATAGGGTAATTCTTTTGTATGCACATATGCAGCCGAAAATGAGTGGACGAGCACGGTGGCAGCTGGGAATGTCTACTTATATTAGGCTTAAATTAACATGCATTGTAAGTAGAAGTAGGCAAATGAATCCCTAAGCCTCGTGATAATATGGATTTCTTGACTTTTCATAGGTCGGAGATCAGTGGGAAATATACAATGTAAAGGAACAGTAAGCTAACATAAATCAAACGTGATACCCAAAAGGGTTCTTCTTCTAACAAGCTACTAATGACCTGTATTATATGATTATAAAACGTGCAAAAATAATGCTGAACATGCTGCATATTGAAGGTGTATAGAACTTTGCCGCTGCAGCTAGCATTGAACTTTCTCTCAGACCTTATAATCTTCTTGTGCTATATTGTTTCTGGATCATCAGGAGAAAATGGAAAACTATGTAGCAAATGCTACATTCACTGTAGAAATGTCCATATCACCAAAAACAATTTGGCAGATCAGCAAGTAGGGATACCTGCAGTTCTCAGCAGTTCTTCCTGGAAGATTGCTACCTGCTGAGAAGAAGAAAGGCTTGTATCACTGTCAGAGGACAACATGGAAGCAGATCAAATGCCCACAGGTGACTGACCAGTATGGATATGTTAATACATGGATCTTGCTCATATATTTTCTTTCTGTTTGTTACGGATTTTTTTTTTTCTCCCCTCCCCCCTTTTTTTTTTTTTTTACTTTTAAGTGTCTTAATAGTGGGCTCCTTACAGTTTGCCAGCCATCTGTCATTTAGCAAAGTCTTTTGATAGCAGACTACTTGCAGGATGTTGATCCCTGTTTATTATTCAATCCAAGTGCTCTATTACCTGACCTTTAGCAGTAAAAACTGCATATAGTATTTTCACATGAAAGGATAACCTAAAGAAGTCTTGTCTGAAAAAGATATTTCATGTTAGAGCAGTTAACTGCATTGCCAGACTTGGCAAATGAAGAATTTTTTTTTTGAAGCCGTTAAGAAATATAAGGGTAGGTTCAAAGTTAATTTTTATTATGTAAAGATATCTTGCAAAGGTAATTTCATTCACTGAATTGTTACAAAATAGTTCCTTGATAGACTGTATAAATTTCAGCTCTCCAGTTACGATTAACAGGAGTACCTCGTTTAGACAGAACTGATCAAAAGAACATAGATTTTTTGATAGAATGAACAATGGAAGCAGTGATGGAGTTTATGTACACTCAGGTGTTTAACAGCCATGAGCTTTTGGTTTCATGTGGAAAAACAAAACAGGAGAATAATTACAGCACAAATACAGATAAAAATCGTGTTTTCAGAGCCAAAGTATACAGATTACATTAAGCTTTCACTGTTATCTAGCTTCAAGCTTTTTGATTCTGTATTCAAGATGGTAGAAGTGCAGTTCTGAGCCATTTATGCTCTAAAGTTTATAGTTTTTTTTAAATCTAAAATCTCATGTTGATTTAACACGTAGGAAAACTTTGATCTTGTCTGATCATATCTCAGCACCAGCTGTTCAGGGGATCTCTTGTACAGATATAGCACTCAAATGTCTTCTACTATCAATAAATGAGTTTCCATTTAACATCAGTTAGGCTATGCCCATTTATTTTGGTAGACTATTTGCCCCACAGGATTTATCGGAGGAACTTCAGTTTTGCATTTTCTTTATCACTCAAGCTGGAGATTCCTTTTTTCTGACAATTTGAAACATATTTCACCTGTGGAAGACAGAACTGTTTTTTTACAGCTCTCCTTGTAAATATGTTCTGGTATGTCCAGTTGAAAGAACGAGCTCTCATAACAGTATTCCTTAATTCAAACCTATCCCATTGCATATAACTCCTCCCACACCCCTGAAAACAAATGAACTAACCAAAAAAAGGAATGACAAAACAAGAGGAACTCTGTGAAGTAGCATTCCAGAAACTGTACCATATTAACACTGTATCATCTGTGTATCATGAAGCTCTTTATCTTTTCCAGTGCCATTTGCTTACCTGTAAATTAATTGCATAATATTTTCAAACAAGTCTATGCCCTTGTCCTCTTTTCCCTTTCACAGTCAAAGTGTGACTGGTGAACCGTAGGTTCCCCCAGTTTGCTTTCCAAATGGGAGACAAGTTTGACTTGGAAATTGTGCCAACAGCTAGAATAGGCTGGGGGCACAGCTTAACTGACTGCTGCTAATTGAAGGGAGAAGACTAATGGCTACATGTAATATTTCCACCATAATGAGAGCCCTGTGCTGACACTGTTGTGTTCCTCTGTGAGAGACTGAAATGTTTTACAAGGATGGCAAGGCAGTACCACTCTCAACCCTCTCCACCCACACATCCTAAATGTCATAATGTAGTGAACAAGCTGACTTGGCTGAGGAATTTCAGGCTGCTGCTTTTCCAATTCAAAATGGGAAGAAAATTGGGCCTAGTGGAAAAACACTGGCCAGTTACAACTCAATGCCAGGAGCACTGCTTAACTGACATCTAATGACAACAAAACAATGTCCCCATGCAGACCACAATGATCACAGAGTCCTAGTGATGCCACGTTAACATGATTGCTTAAATTACTTCTGAAGGTATGCTACGTTGGTGACAGAGACATTGTTTCAGAAGTAAATAACTAATAAATCAAATTTAGTCTGAAGAGGAAGAGAGAGAAAATCCACCATCTCCCATCAGAGAAATAAACAGGTTTCATTCAGGAAGCTGAAACAAATCACTGCGAGATAGCAGGGGGAAAGAGCGGAATAATCTCTTCAGACTCTCCAAAAGGTGCTGTTTAATAGCTTCTGTCTACACTCAGATTTAGTATAAAATACTGTTTCTCAATTGTGCAGAATACTCTGGCTTAGAAATTAATTCTGCCAACATGAGCATGTTTACCATTGCTTTTGAACTCCGTAACTAACCGGCTTGGCAGACAGGCAGCTCCGCTATGGAGAAATGTGGGACAGCAGCTGCATCTGTCTGCCTGTTTTATGAAAGGAAAGGAGGAGACTTCATCTGAAACTTTATAGCTGCTCAGGGCAATCTCACTGATCATTGTCCACCCTTACACATGTCCTATTCTAAGGAAAGTAATGAAGAGGATAATAAGGTGTGAATAGTATATTATGATGCATGAGAGAGGAAAAAAAGAGGAGGTTGTGTTATTCCAGGTAATTTGGAAAGGGTTATACATTTAGATATCTATCAGGAAGATATTCAGCTAGGAGAAAATTTACCTTTGTAATCTGTTCTCATTGTGTTCGTTTAGACCTGAGGACATTAAGCTTTTAACAACCAAAACATTACCATTAGAAAGCCCTTGCCGGGATTTTAACATAGACGTGTACTTGTAATATTCATTTGGCCCTCGGTGGTTATAGAACTGATGAAGTGCTACTTCCAGGCCAAGGACAAGTCATAGGTGAAATAGATAGTTCCTAATTAATAGCTTAACACCAGAGGAAGTATAAAACAATGTTTATATGCCAAAGAATTGTCAAGGTCGTATTGTTTCTGGAAGAATGCAGATAACATCACACAAGGGTACTTGCTTGGTATGATCTCTTCCATTTGGTCCTACTGCAAGACTTGAACCTGTCTCATATTTTAGAATTATATTGTTCCCTAATTGAGGCAAACATCTGAACATGCTTTAAATATTATTCTAAAGCAAAACTTTTTCTCTCCACTATTGCAACTTAAAGGCCACTAGCTTATACATTTTCTCACAGCAATATTGGGATGTCACTGCTACATCAAAATCTATATCACTTCTGACTGTGGTCCTGTATGTCTGTACACTGGTACATAAAAGGCATGTAATGTTGTATGTGGCACTATTTTTATATTTATTTATTTTAATGAGAAGTGAAGATTAATAAATTATACTTTCTGGGAAAAAAAAAACAAAAATAAAAAAACTCTTTAAAGTACATCCCTTTTTGTTCACTAGTAGATAAATTAAGCCTGGATTTTCATATTATATGTATTTATTATTAATCCATTCACCAAATGATCTGTTTAACAACTTTATCAATGAAATGTAATTGAGGATTAGTGATGATGTTATTCCTATCTCATGAGATTAGAAGTAAGCTGCCTGTGGTGTAGGTTTGGACATGGTGAGAGGGCTGGTGTTTATATGCATGCAGTTTTCTCTCGGCGTACAATATGCAGACATTTGTTTGACAATTATTTGCTGTAACACTTTAAAGAAGTAATAGGATGCTATTGAAAAATTTTGCATGAGGGATAGTTACTGAATTCATGTAGGATGAGGTATTCAGAGTTTAGGTTAAAGGACACACAGAATAAGCTGGAATAGTGGGATACCCCTAACTGTTCTTCAGTGTAGATGTCAACCTTAATCCATAAAAATTGTTAGAGCCTCTGGAGGGGCTGGGTGATAGTGGTGACTGTTATCCTAAAAAACAGATGGTAAAGTGAGTGACACCTATAAATGTGCAGGCTAAGTTACTTCACTGACAAGATGCTAAGCCCTTCTGGCACTAAAGTAAAAAGACAGGTGTTTTTGACACAAAAAAGTGGTATTGAAACTATGCCTCAAGCCATGTGGAGAGTCGGAGCCAATTTTTCAAATAAAAGTAACTAAAAATCTAAATTGGGGCATATATGTAAAAGCACGACAGCTTCAGACCTTTCCCATCGATAAATTTTTGACAAGTTCTGGTGCCTGTCTCTTGCCTGTAGAATTAGCTGATCACCTTTCAAATAAAACTTTAATTTTCATGGCTTCAATAGATGGTAGCTTTGCTCTGATAGTCTTGTGCAGCTCATTTCCAAGGGAATGAAATAGCAAGCAGTATTTTTGGGCTTCTATGATAACAACCTTTAAGTTTGGTGGTAGAATGCTTCAATTACCTTTATGTCTGCCTTAAATATAGTATGAAGTTAATCAAGTGTTCACATACCACATATTATAATTGTAATTAACAATGTCAGGTTTAGAGATTCATGTGGCCAACAGGGAAACCACAATGGTGTAAAACTGATGTAATGAGTATACTTACTTTAAAATCCATTATCACTTCAACAGATTACTTTGTTTAAAAAGGTATTAAAGTTAATAGCATTTAATCTACTTGCCTGAATGTAATAGTATTTTTCAAAAAAACAATGAAAATAAAGCTTCAATAATTGAGAACTACCAGATGGTAAAATCTCTAGTGCAATTCTTTCTCAGAGAAATTAGGTTTCTATCTTTTTTCCTGCTTTCAAATTTAAAACACCTATTTATGTTTATGGATGAAAGGAAGCTGTTAAGCAATAAGAACTGCCTCAGGTACCCACCAAAATAAAATCCAGTGGAACCCACTTTAAAAAAAAAAAGAAAAAAATGCATTAAAAATAAAAGGAAATGTGCCTTCTGTTGCGTGCCATGAATTGAAATTAATTACCTCCACTAATCAAAAACTTTCCTTGCATTTGTATGGCAAGGCTTTTATGTATCCAGTAGTCTGCTTCTTGTTTTCAACAAGTACGATGTCCATTAAAGTATACTAAAATAATCAGTGATAGAATATCCTGTTCAGCTTCCCTCTTGTCTCTTTCCTTCGTTTGGTCAGTGTAGTTGTCTTCTTGGCAAACAGTCTCCTTGCACACTTAGATTTGTTTCAACTGGATAATTTATCACAGTTCTGCAGAAAAATCCGTGTCAAACCACTATGTGTTACTGATAGCAGGGACACTTTAATACTGCACTGTATTATGCTAAGAGAATTAAACAAAATTGTGATTAGAGGGTATAGCTATTTCAGTGGCAGGTACAGAACAACACATACAGTGAATGATATGCTGGTGACCATTTGCACATTAAAATAAATCATAAGACAATTCTTTTTTATTGTTTCTCATGTTCCCATCCAATGTCAATATAATAGAAAAGTGACATTTAACACAAAAAACGTTTATGGGTCCAAAAGAAGATAGGACAAGGGAAAGCATGGCTCCATGGGCTTCTGTCAGGATTACTAACCTCAGAGGGGAAAATCCATTCAAGGCGTGGGTTTTTTTTTTTTATTTTATTTTTTTTTATTTGAACAACATTGGATAAAATCCTTGGGAATAAGGACTGGAGCCAGGGACTTACCTCTCCTCAGCCTGTGCTTGTACTGTTAGGCTGCCCCGTTTGTTTTACTTTCATGACTAAAAATTCTACATTCTTGATTTTACAAATGATTTCTATAGGCAGAGTAAAGGATATTTATATTCTATCCTGGTGATCAGGATATCCTCCAGGTCTTCAGTATAGACTGGGAGGACCAGGTTTGCTGTTTCTTGAGTAACTGTCATAACCACACAAATAACTGTGCTAAAGCTAGCCATCATAACCACCTCAAATTTCTGATAGCTATGTTTAAAACCAAAAAAGTTTAATTTTGCAAGAGATGATTGTAATTTACTGCATCTCATCTACTGAAATTCAGGTGAATGTATATTCCAAGAAACAGTTTTATTTTCACAGCCACAAGTTTATATATGGTGAAACTAATCTGCTTTTACGGCTGTTACTAATACCAATAAGTCTCTTCCCTGATTGTTTTTTACACCTTTTCTTTACTATTTATGCACCTTTGTTACCCACAATAATGTTTCTATTGTGCATTTGAAGCACCATATATTACCCAAGCTCATCAGAGAGTATATCTTTTAGTTTGGACTTCTTTGTTTTGTTTCCGTCTTCAAGGAGTGCATAAAATAGTGATATGTTTGATAGAACACTACCCTTCTCCTAACCCTCAGATAGTTTATTTATTTCCTAATAGCTCCCCAGCCAATAAGTGTCAAAAATGTAGTATTGCTCATGAAAAAGTAATTTCAATTTAATCTCTTACAATTTTTGCTAACAGCAACATATAACAAGAGACTTGTTTCTCAGCCATCATCTCTTCTAAGACTGAGATGTGCATATGGATGTCTTTTGGATTAATGTCAAATTTGAAGTATTCCGTGACGCTAGTTCTTTTTCAGTAGTTGCGACTTTCATCCATATTATAATTCATGGTATTCCAAGACTAACTAGAGGAAAATTCAGCTTTTCAATCTGTGAATTTTTACTTTGACCTGAAAGAACAGGGAAAGCTTCTTCATTTGTACTTCACCCAGTTTGACTTGGTAGACCTAATTCTCAGTGAATGCACTTCTTACCTGTATGTCAAGACTGGGTGAAACCAAGGCCTTCACTGTGTGAAAAGTCACCCTACCTATAGGACTAGAAGTTTCTAAGACTTCAATCAAGTGTGTAAGATTTAAAGTATAAAATTCTTTCTGGCTTGTATCCTTAATGGATCTGGCAGAGAGATGCATAAGTAGCAGTCATAAAATCACAAAATATTTTAGGTTGGAAGGAATCTCTGGGGGTCCAAAGCCCAGCTCAAAACAGAGAACCCAAAACTGGAGACATTATTCCAGATATGGCCTCACAAGTGCTGAAAAGAGAAAAAGAATCCCTACCCTCTTCAAGCTGATTAAATTTTTGCTGATACAGCCCAAGGTCAGGTTGGATGAGGCTCTGAGCAACCTGATCTAGTTAAAGATGTCCCTGCTCATTGCAGGGGATTGGACTAGATGACATTTAAAGGTTCCTTCCAACCCAAACTATTCTATGATTCTATGCAGTTGTCCTTCCATGTTGCAAGGTCACACTACCAAGCTATATTCAACGTTTTCCATGAGCTCCTCTAAGTCCTTTTTTAGTCAAGCCACTTTCTACACAGTTGGCCCCCAGACTGCATTACTGCATGGCATTATCCTCTCTTGACGCAGGACTTCATGTTTGCCATTGCTGCACTTCTTGAGGTACCTGTTGCCCATTTATCCAGCCTGTCAAGCTCCCTCCAAATAGAACCCCAGCCTTCCAGCATGCAGAGCGCTTGCCCTCTGCCTGGTGTCATCTGCGCACTTGCAGAGGATGCACCCTGCCTCATGATCCAGCTTATTAATAAAGACATTAGGTGCAAAGGCAGCACTGGCTCCATTATCCCCCCCTATTAACCAGCTGCCCGTTGGACTGTACTCCTATGATCACAACCCTTTGAACCTCGTAGTCCAAGCAATTTTTAGAGGCACTTGATAGTTCATCAATCCCAATTGTACCTCACCAGTTTATCTGTAAGGATACTGTGGGTGACAGTGTCGAAAGCCTTGCTAGCATCACTGCACACCTTTTTCACCAAGGTAGCCATCTCATCACAGAAGACCACCAGGTTGGTCAAGAACATTTTGCCATTGGTAAATGCATATAAGCTGTTTCTAGTCTTCTTCTCCTACCGTATGTGCCTGGATGTGGCTTCCAGGAGGATTTGCTGAGTAGTGAGGTTAGGTTGACTGGCCTGCAGTTCCCCTTATGATGCTCCTCCTTCTCCTTGAAAACGAGCAGGAGGTATGCCTTTTTTCAGTCATCAAGAATTCCATCATGAGTAGGCTCCATAAAGTTACAGAGGATTCTTATTTTTTGGAAAGATGTTTATGTTAATCCTGAAACCACAGTTGACTCCTATGCTCTTAAATTTACATGGGATTTTTTTAATTGACTCATATTAAAAAGAAAAAAAAAAGCAAGGTAAATCATATGTAATTCTCTTTGTCTAGGTAAGAAAGGCAGCCACTTTTTGTCCAAAATTCAGCCTTTTGTGAACTTGGGGAACAGAGGCTTGGATTCAACTCGTATACAGTCATTTAAGCTTCCACTGTAGTTACAGTAGTGATGCAAGTGGATCTGAGGATAAATTCTAACAGGTTAGGTGGTGGTTTACTTCTGGAACTGTGTGGTTTTTCTTCAAAGTCTAGCTAAGGAGATTATCTGAGTAGTTTACACTAAGTGACTTAAGCTGTGACATCTAAAATTAGATGAAATAAAGACTATGTTTGAAGTATATTTAATTTCACTGACTGCTGTCCTATATTCTAAACACATCAAACTCCATTTTCTAATGTTTCTGTAGGAAACAGAAATGCTTCATTAAGGGTGGGAAGTTTATAGAGATTATTATTAATATTATTAATTTTTAAAGTCAATTCCCAGCTGCTGTGGCAATGGGCAGTCTATAAAGCAATTGATTGTACTGTCAGATAAATGTAAGTTTGGGGATGTCTGAGTTGGGCAAAATTTAATTACTCAAAAAGAAGTTTTTAAAGGTTACCAAGTCTAACACTGATAGTATTTTTTACATTTTTATATTTCATGAGTTTTTAAGCAATTCCCAGTGATCTGGATCTTGATTTTCTTTCTTATTTGAGAGACAGCACATTAGCATTACTCTCCACTCTCTAGCACCATTCATTACCAAGCACATCATCACCTTGCAATTTTCTTTTAAACAAAGAAGATACTGATGAAATATAACATAACCTCCTGCATTGCTGATATTTCCATTGAGTCTTCCATCTTAGTATTTGCTGATCTGCATGGTGTATAATTCAACATCTGAGTCCCTATGCAGATAAAATACATTCTCTTTAAATGCTATATTTTGAATGTCTTGGTGATAAGACTATTAATCTACCATTTGTACACCTTAATGAAGAAATCATGTATTTTTATAAATTTATTTAATATTTTCATAATCTTTACACACTCTAAATTATTTACAAACAAGTTTATGCTGAAATCATCTTCAGAAACTAAAAACTCTAATTGCATTTCATTAGATTACTCTGTAGAGTAATATGAAGCCATTACATATATTGACTGAAATGTTAACGTCAATTTATTTAAACAATGAAATGACACCTGTGTGTCAATATTATCTCTTCAGGAATGTAGATCCTGTGATGTGCACAGACATTATGTAGGCTTTATCTAGTTCAATATTTCACCAAATAAATTATTAATATACCGGTGATATTATTTCATATTGTTTCTTGTTTAAAAGACAGGAGGGGCCATATGATAGTCTATCAAGCATTTCGCCATTACAGAGGCTACAGGGTTCCCTCTTATTGGATGTTTCTTCAATCTGAATCTCTCTTTTAGAAGAAAATAGTTTTGCTTTAAAATATTCAATGACAGTGAATCACTCAGAACTTTTTATAAAAATAATTAAACTTATTGTTAAATTAATGTAAATGGCTTTTATCTTGAGTATGTTGAATTTTAGTTTTTAGTCTTTTAATCTTGTTGTACTTGTATCTGCCAGACTAAAGCATCTCCTCTGAGCAAACTCTTAATACAATTAAATGTTATTATTTGGTTTGTTGAGATTCTCACAGGTGCAGTTGTTGAGCCTTGAAACTATCTCTGAACTCCCTCACTCTATTAGTTTTCTTCCTGATGAAAAGCCAAACACCATATTCTAGTAGCGGTTGCCTTTGCATGAAATAAAAAAAAAACCCAAACAAACAACTAATGCTTTGGTCATATTTTAAAATGGAAATCTGCAACAACTGTATGAGTCTTTTGAATATATAAGAACCATGTTACTCTTCTTGTTTCATGTCTTGTATTTGGAACTCATGTTCAGCTGATTATCCGTAACAGTGCTCAAATCCTCTTGGATATAATGACTTCCCCAGCTATGTAAACATGGTCTGCCAGGTTTTCTGTTTGTTTATTGCCCACCACCACTCCCATCCCACATTTAGGGTTTTTTACATCTTGTCACGTTAAAATACATAGTTTGCTTGGTCTGAGATTCCAATGCAATCCAAAATTACTCCTAATCAATCCCTCGTTGTATTCACTTTCCCCTAATCCTTATGTCATCTGCAAACTTCATCCCTAATTTCTTTGTTTCATCCATTCATGAAAATCTTAAATCACGGTGCCAAGATCTGGGACCTGAAAGACACCAATAGCAATAAACCTGCTTGATAAGAATTCTGTGTTTACCATTACATTTTACACTTACTCATTAGTAATTTTTCAATTTATTTATTTAATGTGTAAAGACTTGATTTTAGTGTCTAGTTTCACTAGTAAAATGTTGTGGAGAGACAGATTTTTTTAAAAAAAAGGAAACTGATATCAATAATCACTATTATTTTTGTCATACAGAAACTAATCTTCTCAAAAAGAATTTTATTAGTTTGGCTGAATTTGCTTTTCATGCACCTCTGTTATCTTACTTCCTTCTTACTCAAGTCTGCCTTATTTTTT
Organism: Phaethon lepturus; assembly: GCF_000687285.1. Classification (NCBI taxonomy): domain Eukaryota; kingdom Metazoa; phylum Chordata; class Aves; order Phaethontiformes; family Phaethontidae; genus Phaethon; species Phaethon lepturus. The sequence continues at coordinate 15,215 of NW_010523850.1, read as the reverse complement.
GTTTTAAAACCCTACAGATATTGCAGAATCACAGAATCATTATGGTTGGAAAAGATCTTTAAGATCATCAAGTCCAACCATCAACCCAACACCACCATGCCCAATAAACCATGTCCTGAAGTGCCACATCTACACATTTTTTGAACACTTCCAGTGATGGCGACTCCACCACCTCCCTGGGCAGCCTGTTCCAATGCTTGACCATCCTCCCAGTGAAGGAATTTTTCCTAATATCCAGTCTAAACCTTCCCTGGCACAACTTGAGACTGTTTCCTCTCATCCTATTGTTAGTTACTTGTTAGAAGAGACCAACACCCACCTCACTTCAGTCCCCTTTCAGGCAGTTGTAGAGAGTGATAAGGTCTCTCCTCAGCCTCCTCTTCTCCAGACTAAACAACCCCAGTTCCCTCAGCTGCACCTCATAAGACTTGTGCTCCAGAACCCTCATGTATTTCTTTGTTCAGAATCATAATGAAGTTGACTTCTGCAACTTTTTATATCTTCTTGCTTTTTTCTATGAAAAACCCAAACTATTTATGGAATATCTTTACCTTTGTATCACCTTTGTCTATTCCACAATGCCAGTCACACCATGATTTTTTAAATTTAACATCCACTTTTAAAGATGTTTTCCCTTCTGTTCTAAGCTACATTTTAAAATGAGTTCTACTGTATTTCTTGATCATTATATCTTTCGGGATCCAGTAAAACATTTTTTCCCTTTTCTGAATGTAGTTCATTTAAAGGTACCTTCTGTCTATATGATGTCACATATGCACATTTATGTACTATGCTCACTGCAGAACTGAGTCTTTAGAATGGAAGACAAACTAAAATTTTTGACAATAAACTTCTCTTTCACAGAACTGAAAGATCAGAGACCTTCACAAGAACATATTATTAATAAAATATTCAGCACAAAGCTCTGCATAACATTACTGTGCAGCTTCCAGTGCATTAGGAGAGTTTGTTTCTGATTCACCCATACACAACTGTCCCAAACTCAGTATATATGAAGAGATTGCAGAGGCACCTATGATACCTTATTTCTTCCCTAAATTACTCAAAACTTGTCACATTAAAGATGGAGAAAAGGTTAGTGGTCTAGCATAAAGAGAGAATTGTCCCTGCAGCCCTCCACTCTTGCAAATCAAAGCACAAGAGCCTCTAATGACCACAGTTATTCATGACCTCTTTTATTATTGTGTTATTTCCAAAACACAGTTTAGAACATTTGGCATCATGATAGTGAACTGGTATAATATTCCATGAGGTGATGAATACTGTAACCTGTTCAGTCAAGTATGATAATTCAGTTAACTTTTTTAGGCATAGAAACTGTGAGTTTATAATAAAATTTCTCAAAAGCATAATACCATTAAGTGTGTATAAAGCTGTTTTTCTCCACTGATGTCTGCAGGATTTTTTTAACTGCTGTTCAATATGCCACTGGGCACAAACTGCTGCTCTGTTTGTTCTGCCTTTGGATGGTCAAAAATATTATGTCATGCTTTTGGCTGGTTTCAGTGTATATTGTATCAGGTATAACAGCTGAGTTAAATATTTGTAAGATTGTGTGGATTCGTAAGGGATAGAAGACCATTATCATAGCTGATCTGATATGTGTTTACCTTTTTCCCCTCTGCAAACTGTTTTCCACACACCAAGGACAAAATTTAAGTTCTGAACTAATAAGCCCTTAAGAGATAAAGTCCCTACTAATTATAATTTCCAGTGCTGCTTTTTTATTCCTTTGTAATCTCAGTAACCATTTTAACACCTTGTCAGGCATTCAGGAGCTTCCATCTGTGCAGCCTAGTGCATTCATGAAATAAACCCATCTGTACAGCTGATTAAAAGTTGGATGTAGTCCATGTTTTGTCTTTATCCTGAAAGAAACAGTATTGCTGCAGCAGTTGTTGATGTAGGGCCTGAATACAGAGTGGAATGCAGAAGGCTAATGGAGCAAAATAGCTTTTAGTGTTTTCATTTGTATTTAATAATTGTTTAAAATAAAATCAGAACAAATTAAGTATGACAAGCAAGACCAATTAGAAAGGCTGCAGAGTTCAAGTCTGCAGTTAGATGCAGGAAGTAACTCTAGAATTACTGTCATTTCAAGTATGAGTTAAACAACAAGGTGAATGCAAGCAGAGAGCAGCTTTATGTACTTGTCTACAAACATTCTTAAATTTATTCTGAGAGTGCATTTGTTTCATATGTGTTTTTCATTGGTGTGGTAGGCAGTTTTCAGTGGCATGTTTTTAGAAAGGAACAGATGTACAAATCCTTACCTACGTACTAGGTCAGTAGAATAACTGTATCTGTCTATTTGATTTGCAACCATATTTGGTAGTCAAAGATACCATCTTTCATATTTCTATTCATAGTATCACTGCCACTGCTAAAAGTTTTAGGGACGCAAAGCTGTACCTTCAAAAGGTTGTAAGGAATATCTTTTCTTTCGAAAAACAAAAAGAAATAACAAAAATCCACCCAGCCAAGTAGGCTACAAAAATTTCAGATTAGAATACATGGATAAACTGTGAATTATCCTCTCACAATTTACATAGGAGTATGGAAAAGAAAAAGGAAGAGCAAAGAAGGGGAGGGAAGCTTAAGAGACAGAATAAGAAACTTGGTCTTGTGGTTTTTCAGTATTCTCAGGACAATTGTTATCACACATCTTTCTCCTCTAGCATAGAAATGCACACCTAGTTTTGGATATCAGGAGAGGTATAACAGAAAGAATACGTTCCACACTGAACTAGGATAAAAGTAACATTAATGACATAGGTTCTGATATATGGTTTTGTGAGCTAATGCTAATGCAAGCAAATAAATCTGCATCAGATAGCACATCACCATGCAAATGTACTAGGTCACATTTTACTGGTGCAATGCCAAGGACCTATTTCCTCAGCATTGCATAAATGTGGCTATGTTGCTGATTATTCCAAAGGTATTTCAGACAATGCTTGCTTAAAGATATATGTCACATGTTCACTTGTGTTGTAAGGGTGTGTTTGTCAGTATTCACACTGGATGCTCAATATACTGCAAGACCCTTTAATCCTATTACACCGATGAAGAATAGCATGTGGTCTCATATATGAAACCACATTTGTAACTTCCTGAGCTATGAGTTAGGTCTATTGCCCTTTATTCCAACATAAGTACAGGTCTCATATCCATTCTAACTATCTGCAAGGACTTCCAAAGTCTGTAGTTTTCTGAAGTTACACAAGTGCTACTGAAAATGGAACACAACCTTAGGTTTTTAGGTGAGAAGTATGGAGGATTTTAGCTAGCTAAAGATGCCAACATTACTGTATAAAATCCTATAACTAATAAACTGGAGCAACAGAGTCTTTTATACTGCTAAAAAAAGCAATGAATTGTTTTTTTTTTCTTTTTTCAAGGCATTTACAGTAATTAACAGAGAAAGAAGACCTTAATTATAATGTAGATACATCCGATAATTATATTTGGTAGCAGTGTCATATATACAGAAAACAGAACAAAAGACACCCCAAACCTTAAAACCCAGAGTAATGCTAGAAAGGATGGAAAATACAGATGTTCCAGTGACTGAATAGTATAAGTGGGATTTATTCAAAGAATCAAGATAAAGGATTGTTTAAATATGAAAACTAATCTCCTTAGGTGTTTTGAGGGGTGGAGAAAGGTGGGTTTGACTTTTTGTTGTTGTTGAAGTTGAAAAGTGAAAACACATTTAATCCTGGGACAGGAAATAACAACTGTAATTATACACTGCAGAATTGCTGCCCATTGAGTACTGTTTTGTTGAATGTGGTTCACTTTTGGTGATGATAACAATACGTCACTTGGTGAATTGTGAATTCCCTCAAGGAATTTATGATACAACCCTGGAGCTGAACAAATCCCAAGTGCTGGTGTCTGACTTCAACTAGATAAATGCAGCTGCTTCCTATATAGGACAAGTGTCACTAAAATATTTCTAAAATACCATGTTTGGAATTTCAGTTTCACGTTGTCCAGTTAAATTGGTTTTCATGCACTTTAATTTTTTTTTCTTTTCCCCCAAGGGTACAGTTTAGTAAAATGTAGGTGAAAAGATTATATACAAGGTTTTCCCCTCCCTATTTCAAACACATTGTTTGGTCTACACAGTGCTGAGCCATCAGCTTCAGTTGTATCGTCTTTACATTCTCACAGGTGCAGAGGGTGATTCATTCAGCTATAATCTAATCATTACCATTGTTTGAGGAGGTTTTCCTTAAAGTCAAGGTATGTGACTGGTGACTCATATTCTGGTTCCTTTAATAGACTAATATACAGAAAGCTTCCCCATTCCATGTGGATTGAATGACTAAAGGTGCTCCAGGGGAGTACTGTACTGAAGACAACAGAAAGAATTAATTTAAGCAATATGTCATACATAAATCTCTGTTGCCTTTTCACACCAGAATGTTAATTCTAGGGATATGTGACCCCACTGGAGTTTGTGTCAGTCTCAGACAGGATAATATAGAGGTATAGCACAACTGAGGGAATAACTTCTAGGTTTGAATAACGCTGACTTCAATATGATAGTGACAAATTCACCAGTGGTTTACACTGGTGTAACATAGGATGTCACTTGGGTTATGAATTGTATAATAAAGAGAAGAACTTGTCCCGATGTTTTTGCATGATAGATAAACAAGGCAGTTTTATATACAGTCTAATTTATTCAATGCAGTGTCAAATCAAGCTGAATGTAAAAAAAGGTTTCGGGCATCATGTTTTTAATCAACTAAATTTTAGGGGTTAAAACTTAATGTTTGCCTCATCCATTATATTTCTTGAGCAGGCATCTTTCTCAACCAAACTGTTTGAGCAGCTGATCCAAACTCATTAATGTAACGGTATTTCAGTGAAAGTCATGCTGATGGCTATTGGTTCATTAGCGCCTGAATCGAGAAGGCGTATAAAAATAGTTAGAATCAACTGGCAATCTTGGCTTCCGATGCAACGTACTTATAAATAGTTTAACAATGTTTTTTGAGATTTTCGTTTGTGTTTTGACAGATGAAGTTTATATGGTATTCGATAAGTTTGCTAGTAGATCTCCTTTATTATTGATGTTTATTACTCACACCAAGTTACAAATTAGATGCCACTTATTAATGATGTGTTTATCATCACCTTAGTAAGTTATGGTGTTATACCAAATTTATCACACAATTTCATTGACTAAAACTGACATCTGTAGTTATGACAATGTATCACTCCATTGTATGGTTCTAACAAGATGGAGCCTTATTTGGAGATAGCAAGAAAAAAATATGAACAAGAAAAGTTATAAAGTGTACCAATCCAAAGAGCAAAGTGTGAACATGGTCAGAGGCCAGAAGAATCATCAGAGAACTGTGGGAACCAAGAAATATGCCAGTCTGTAGGACACAATGATGGGATGCCATTGGTCTGAACAATTTCTTCCACCCCTTCTTCATCTTCATCCTAGATTCATGTTACTAAATGGAGTTTAAAATGCAGAAAAGGGAGAATCCTGAGCTGTAGCAGCAGGAGAGAGGAGGTAGGGTAAAACAGAAAAGAACCAAGGCACATCCAAGTAGCATCTCAAAGATCAGTGGGTGAATTTTCCTAAGATACTTGTTACCCAAGGTAACCACATCAGCTTGTAGGGTAGTTCTTAGTCTTCAAGATGCTCATCATGCCTAAATGGATAACTACAGATTAATTATGTAGGTAGAGCCTGACAGCTGGAACTTGACAGCTTGACAAAGACAAGGACAATGTGAAGTGAATGTGAAGGAATTACAAGAAAGGAATCTTAAACACATTTTTTTTTTCCTGTTATAATCCAAGAATGGCTTGACACCTCCTGAAAATATCTTAGTAAATTGAATAGCCATGGGCTACCATGCATGTACAGAGAAATACCTTGTAATGTGTTTACAACCTGCTGAAATACCTGTCTCAAAAACATTCTTCATACTTCTCTATACTAGAGGTTTTTAGGGATGATTAATTACACCCATATTTCTCTGGATTTCCATGGACCACATGACTTGTTTTACACTAAAATTATACCACAGTAAATCCAATCCCCTGTATACTCCATGGTATTTTAAGGCGTTTACAGAACTCAACCTTCTCATCTGTTGTATATAATCTTCAAAATAAAGATGGTGAGTTAGTATTGAAATAGGTTATTTTGCATGCAAACAAAATTTCTAATTGAAAAGAGCTTGTCTTTATCCTGAATGTTACCATTTAGGAAAGAACATATGGTGCTTTCAGAAAATACGTAATTTCTTTCTTCTGCAGGTGTTTTCCTACCACTAAGGGGGAATTAAAGCAGGAACTCTGACCGCCTTTTGTGTTGTACTAGTAAAGCTTTCTTACTGTGCTTTCCAAGTTGTCTAATGGACACAAAATTCATCAGCTGGATACCAAAGTTTCCATGACATTTGTGTTATGGTATTAAATTGGCTCTGTTTCAAATGGTTTAACTAAGTTTAGTCCTTGGAGCAATTCTGAGAAGCAGTTATTCTCTGCAGCAGTTATTCTCTGCAGCAGTTTACTAGGTCTTTAGATATTGCTTTCTTTTTTCTTTTTTTTTTTTTAGTGTAATATTCTCAATGTAGATTTCTCTTGAAAGACATGGTTTGACTGCAGAAAATATCATGTTGTATGTGTGTGTTAAAATAACAGCTCATTTAAACTGTAATCACAGAGGATGAAACTGTATTTGAACTACTAATGCACAAAGTAGCTACATGTGGTTTATAGGTCAAAGTATAATAGTGTGAGCATTTTTTGATTGGTACAAATTGTAACCACAGTTGTCAACTTGGCTCCAAGAATCCCACACACTTGGGGAAAAATAATAATGTGGTTTTTAACGATGCCAAAGTACTTCAGAATATTGCTTCACCAAATATTAATTCTTCTGTGCAAGTTCCACTTTCCTCTTAGTGTTGCCCCCAATTAAAGCTTTAAGCACTTAACCTGTAGTTGTGAAAAAAGCAGTTTATGATGGGTGTAATCTTACTCCCAGAGGTCTAATTATCTCAGTTGGTTCCCAATTAATCCATGAAGTTGTTAGGTCTTGCTTTTAATTAGATCTGTTCTTCTTGAAGAACAGTTTTATTTTTCATATTTCACTTTATTATTTCCTTCACTGGAACCCTGCAGGGTGGGAATTCTACTTTGAAATGTTTTTATTTGTTTGATTGCTGGTTGATGCTTAATGAAGATGATGTTCTTTACCCACAGCTTGCATTAAAGTTCAGTTTGGAGATTGGAATAGAAGTCCTTTAAGCATGAAAATTAAATGTAAATATGTACCAAGTGAGAGAGTGAACGCTTCCTTTGTTCTAAAGCCATTATTTAAAGTTTTTTTATGTTAAGGCACAATTATCTTTGGTCCAACCTCACAAAATTGAAACTGAGGTCATTCTAAACACATTCTGAATTAGCATTTTACTAGGTTTTGTGTTTTTTGTTTTTTTTTTTTTAATATTTTTTTTTTTATTTCATTACTGCATATGTTTAAGAGGATGCTTATATGAGGAAGCTGGATATAAAGTCATATTTTCCTTCTCACTTTCACCTGTGAGAAATCTTTTTGTATAACAGGGATCTGCAGGCAGGAATAGAAGCTTCATTAAGTAGTCACAAAAACATCCAGTAAGTGGAATATTATTTGAAGACTGTTGGGAATTTCACTTACTCCTCCACTCCTCTGTCAGCTCTGCATGATAGAAAGCTATATTGGTTTATCTGACAGTGTCCTTTCCTCTGTTGTGTCTCAGTGATATTCCCTTGCTGTATGCCATCAAAAAATCAGTTTACCCACTGGAACTGTGACTCACTTCTAGGAAAAAAGAGATCATCTGTGGTCTTCTTAACTGTGGAATTTAGCCAGTCAATGAGACTCTATTTGATGTATGTGTTATACAGTTTCACTGACTGAAATATTTTCTTCTCTTGATGCACAAGTTCTGTTTTTGAACAGAAAACAGTTTCAAACAGTTTAGTAACTGTTTATTTTTGCATTAGTTTTACAGATAGTGAAATAACTGTCCATCCGGAATTCACTATACCATTTAAGGATTACTTAATAATCACTTAGTATTCTTTATGCATAAATAGTAAAGTTCATGGATTAAAACGTTATTCAGTATGAGAGGAATGAAAATAATAACCAAAACAGAATCATAATTATTGTTCATAGATTACACTCATCTTCACAAAATGCATTTTAAAAAAATTACATAGGCTACATAAATGAGAATGGGAAATATTTGTTATAGAAAGAAGATGCTCTAATATACTTTCTACAATAATTAATGGTAGTGCACTAATGAACTAGTCATCATTTTGTGTTTTTAGGAAGGAAATGATATAAAAATACTGCGTTATCTTGCACCTGGCTGTTAAGACATCTTTTTCTTCTATCAGAAATTAAGGACTGTGAAAATCATTTCTAACTCCCTCGGATTTCTTTGTATCCCTTTGCACCTCAAACTTTGCAGAGACCCTTTGTCAGGTGGTGTCCATATAGGGAAGGTGGTCGTATTTAAGTGACTAAAGAGAACAGCAAGGAAAAGCCAAGAAATGTACATTGTCCTTTTTCTGACTTCTTGGGTATTAGAGGGGAAGTCTGAAGGATTGTTTTTGCATATTTGGTTTTAGGTAAGGCTATGACCAAGGTTTTCTGTACTGGAAGCCCTTCAAATCTTTTAGTAGAGAACAACATGGGCAGAAAAAACTTGGAATTCACAGTCTAAGAACTTACCTCACTGATGGTGTTTTTTTTTCTTTTGCAAGGATCAGTGTGATGAGCAGACAAGAGATACATGTGGCTAGTCTTCTTAAGGGGCAATGTAGAAATATGTTATAAGAGATTTTCTGTGAATCTCCCTCCCCTAAGATGAAATAATTGGAAATGTGTGGGTATGCTGTATCTTTGAAGAAACTTGCTTCTTTAAAGTATTCATATGGATTTTGTTTTGGAAGTCTTCAAATTTCAGTTCAGGATTTTCTTCTGTCTTCTCTTACCTTCGTGTTCTTGCAAAAGCTTGTAATTCTGTGACTTCCATAGAGATGGCAGTCATTCTAGCAATGTCTAGCTAAGTCTGTAAAGGAGGAAATTACTTTAATCCTGGTTTGAACAATCACCATAAAATACTATTTAAAAAAGTCCAGTGGCTACACTTTGCATAGGTAATTTTCTGCTGATGTGATGTGTCTTTCTGCTCTGTGTAAAAATTGCTTTATTCTTAAAAACAAAACAAACAAAATGTTCACATAGGTGAACCTCTAGATACATGCAGGTTTTAACTACTTTGAAGATAATGTGGATTTCTGGCAGTCTGAAGACATTCACATTTAGTGTGGTTGAACTATTGGTACCACATTGTTGATTTTATTGAAAACTGTATGATACCTGATTTTACTATTAATGTGTAGTTAGTTGCACACTCTGCATCTAAAGCAACTTTTTAGTTTTTAAGGGGAATTTTAAAATAAACATCAAAAAAAAGACAAAAAAAAGAAAAAAAAAGGGTTTATGGCCAGGTGGAACTGTGTCAGGAAATTGAATGTTGTTGTAGCTACATTTTTAGGAATAAAAATATGATATCACACTGCACTACTGCAAAATTTTATCTAAAATGTTTAAGTGGAAACAGTAGTGAAATGCCCCAACATTTTTTCTTGTTGAACTTCACATATTCTGGTGGCTGAACATTTAAATGTGCAACCATACTAACTATCCTAACATCAGGTGTTGTTTTAATTATATCTAATGTCTGCAACATAGGTGTATTAATATTCTCTAAGCTCCCCAACTGTCAAACTTAATATAATATGAGGAGAATGAAGGGAGCATAAAACTGGTGTTATAATGGAGATCGCATATGTTGGACCTTGCTCATGCCTGATCCACAGTCTTTTGACATTATGGGGAAGCTTTCCATCCTTTTCATCCCCCCTAATATTAGACTTTCACCATGTTATCGTGATCTCAGGTCTTCAACCTAGCAGTGATGCAGATGTATTTTAGCTCGTGCTATCAATGTGCAGGTAGCACAGGGGATAAAATAGGACCAGCTGCTACACTTTCTGTCTCCATTAGAAATGATATCTTTACTAATACCTATGCAACTGGAAATATTGGGAAAAAAAATAGAATTTACTGTGACAAAGCATTGGAGTTTTCTAAGACAAATCATTGGATTCTGCTCCATACCAGCCTGGATGTAAAACAGTAGATGGCATGACCCTGCCCCTCAGTTTTCAGTGCTTCCTAAAGTAAATGAAAAGAGAAATCAAGTTCAGCCCCAGAGCAGTGATCCATGAAAGTTAAGTACACTTCAGGGACAATATGATAAAGCTGAGGTTGTGGCTGTTGGCAGGTAGATTAACAGGGAATGAAGAAAAAAGTGATTTTGTGTAACTAGAAGAATTTATACAAATATTTAAAAAAACCCCAGATATTCTAAAAATATTATTTTGTGGTGTGGATTATTTCTATTAAGTGTGTGAAATTTTTAGGCTGACTTTTATTAAAATGGGGTTCCTAATTGTGAAGTTTAACCTCTGAAATTGCTCTGACAGACCTTTGTTCATTATGCAGTAATTAGAAAGGCACCATTAGCATCTATGCTGTGAACTTTTCAGTGTAGTTCAGGACACATGGTAGTATAGCCAATTAAAACAAAAACATTTAAGTGGGTAAGAAAACTATTAAAGCCAATTCATTAGACCTGCATATTTTGGGGTCAGTGGTACAGAACATGCACATCAAAGCAGAAAAAGCTTGAGTTACTAATATGCCCCAAAGCACTGAAGTGAGCAGTACTGCAGATTGTGAATTTGAGAGGTAGGGCAGCCTTAGGGTACTGATTACATTGGTGAGGATATGGTAATGACTTAAGCAGCTGTCAAGAGTTACAGAGACCAAAATCCACAAGGATGTACGGCTAAGTAACAGATGCCTTTAAAACTGTCTGTTTTGTTACTGTTCAGTAACTTACAGCAAAACTTTAATGAGGTGACCTCCACAGCATTTTGTACGTAGATTAGGTTTTTTTCAGTTTTCAGAAGCCAGGATTCTTACAGCAGTGGATGAGCTCAGATAGGTTTTTTAAGAGCTACCAATACATGTGTCAGATCAGAGAGAAGAAAAAGGGAAAAAAAGTGGTTTGGAAGAATGATGAATAGTAAATTAATTCAATCAATACAGGGCCTTTTCAATGCCTTATACAAATCTTATACAACTGAGAGCAGACACCAATGATCCTTGAAAGTCTCTTTAAGGCCAATGCTACACTAAACAAATGTGGTCAGGTTGGTCTAACGTCTAGTAATGTTGCAAATACTTTTGACAATCTGACCAAAGCCTGCAAACCGTGAATCAGCAATAGATATAGGTTGGTAAACAAATTGAAATAATCTAGTGGTTGAAACTGTAATTTTTTTTTCAGAATATTTTTTTTCTCTCACAAAAGTTAGCCTTCTAAAAGTTAGGTGCTAGGTCAAAACTAGTCATCCCAGGTCTACCTATGGCCGATGTAGAAAAACAAGCATCTCAAGGGAGTGAATCATGCTGCCCAGGGCATCCAATTTCTGAATTTAGAATTGTTCTCTGAAGGATCTTTCTTTTTTGTCTATAGAGGTGGACTGGATGAGTAATTTTTATTGGATGGGTAAATTTTGGAAGACTAAAATAACAAACAGTGGAAGAGGGGTTAAAAATAATGTGCCTGTGACAAATTATCCAGTTAGTATGACTGTGTAACTATCTGCCCTTACCCTATCAATTTTTTTATATTCACATATTCCAGTACTTGCAGACCACTTATTAAGTATATAGAGTCAACTGTCTCTTTTCCCCATGCTATAGTTCCTACAAATGTTCCACCAATAAAACTGAATTTTGCTACTTGGACAGTATTGTCAGTAGTGGGGTGCAGAGTGGCATTGGCCTCAGGAGACGTGTGGGGAATCACTGACACCTGACCTCAGTTAAGCTTATATAAAGTGCTGAAAAGGCCTCATACTGATTATAATAATTCTTCAGGGATCACCATCCTTCCCTCCTGCAGCTCATGTGCAACTCTTTTAATGAGCAGCTCAGTGTTCTTTGTCCACAGCGAGGATAGAAGTGGAGATAGTTGAGAACCAATCAGCAGTGTGATTAATCACTGTTAACATAAGAGCAGGGTACTGCTGGCTGTTGGTATGCACTGTTTGATTTGAATGCATTTATCTGGGGAGGTGGAAGTCTCTCTTTATTCTGACTGGAGCAACCCCGCTGCTTCCAACAGCTGCTGAAATCAAGCATGTTTCATTGCTATTAATTCAACACAAGAAATCATTATTATTGTGCTGAGGTGCTGGACACTTGTCATTCTTTCTTATCTGAATTCCAAAGTCAAATTAATAAGACTCATACGCTCTCAGTCCATAAACTTTTACTAGGTAAATGGTTTTGTCCCAGTCAGAGTTCAGTGCTGTCATTTTACCTTGCAAAATGATGAAGGAGCTATTCAGACTAGTAAGACTAAAGAGTAAATTAAAAACTGCGTAGTTCTGCTTTATACCTGATGTGAATAGCTCTCTATGCTGATACTCGTGTGTGATAAAAATCAAGGATTTGCGTATCATTCTTGCATCTCAAAATTACACTGCCTTTTTTTGTCAGTTTTTGTCAGAACATTATTAAGATTTTTTTTCTTCCTTTGGCTCCCCATGAAAATGATGGATGGTTACTTCCTTTTGCCGTCAGCTAGCCAGTGAATAGCCAGTTGAGAGGAGGAGAATATAGGACCAAGACCCTTTCCGTTTCACAAAGTCTTAGATTGGGAAGGCAAGCATTAAACCTACTATAATCTATTTACTGTAGGCTGCCGTCCATCACCCTGGTATGTGAGCGCCTTCTAAATGAAGTAAATGGCAGTAAAGAGTCCGCAGATGAACAACAGCACTCTCCTTTTTTGAGATAATTAAAAATACCACCATGCTCACAAAAGATTTTCATTGTCTGTGGAATGGTTTGCTTTCCCCTCACACAGCTTATTAAAATACAGATTTTCAGTATTAAGTTCCATTTGTTTAGTGAAAGGCTTTCTTGAAACAATAATTTTGTAGAACTTTACTTCGTATAATTTGTAGAATTTTACAAAATAAAGATCCTCCAGCTTTATATTACTGAGGTCTTCTGAGAACCTCTTTCATAGCCACCTAGTTTCCAAGTGGTATTTTGAACTCATACCCACCATTATAATCTGAGTGTACCTATCACAAGAAAGGAATTATGATGACATTATGTGGTGCTTTTTAATTTTTTTTTTTGTTTCTGTTGTCATGAAGCAATGAATTAAAGTAAAATAATAGAGGTTTTATGATAATTTATGCAAATATTTCTTTAGACCAAAAAAGACAGTTCTCTAATTTGCTAACATTTTCTTGCTATTTTGACATGATTTTGTATAGCTTGGAAGCTTATACTTCGGTTCCTGAATAATTAGAAGCTATAAGGTGGTTATTATTATTGTTTATTGTTATTATAATAGCTATTGTTGTTGCTATTGTTTTCCTTCTTTAAAATAGATGTTGTTAACTTAAGTTATCATATAGTACTCTCTGTACTCTCAACTGACTAGAGAATATTGTTGAGGTGACTGTTTTGTTTGCATTTTCAGGGGAATATTATCAGGCTACATACAAAAATTGTTCTGCCTTCAGCTTTTGACAGGACATAGCAAATGGGAATATTTGGTTTATGCAGATATTTATGGGTTTTATTTATCATTTCAATTCATGAGTTCTTGAATTCTTGTCTTAAACTTTTCCTTTATGTGGTATTAGCAATCTGATCAATACAGAAACCACTAAACTTTGACTGTGTCAGGTGGATGGTGTCTGTTTAACCAATTATCTAAAGGCTGATTGAAAGGTGTTTTTTTAATTTTATTTTTTCTCCCTCTTTATTAAAGAGTGACAGTGAGTAATTTATGCAGAAAAGTAGGATATAGAAAACATTATAGATATTTAAATATAGTTTTTACATCCCTAAAAGAGAAAATTAAGAAACCCAGTTATGCTGAATACCCTAAATAGAAAAGTGAATATAAACATTTATCAATGTATATCTGGAGTTTTATGTTTGTGGGTTTTGCCTCCAATATTTACTTGCCTGCAACACTTATTCATTGCTAGTATCCCATGTCCACTTTCTGTTGTCTATAGCCATTTAAAGTATTTTGTTTGCTGCTGTGGTAGTTTAAGAACAGTAAGTAATATGAAATGTTGATGAAATACCTAGTAACCATAATAGAATACCTGCATATACTTTGATTGACATATCATTTTATGAAATAAAAAAAATCTTAATCAATAAATTCCCAACCATTTGTCTGGCATAAGTAAAGACAGACTATTAATGCTTCCAATATTTCTTAGAATAGCAGCCAGATGGAGACCAGTGAGTACCTTGTAAATAAAGATATGACATATAAAGGAATGTTGGCCTGTTGGCATAAAAACTTTGGCATGTTCCATTTATGCATTGCTTAAATAAACTGAGTCAGAAATAAAGATCATACACAGTAATTTTTTTGGTGTTACTGGTATTATCCAGAGCATCACCGACCAATACCTAGACCATTAAAAGAAAGTTTTTCATATTGTAAGGGCAAATAATCTGTCCAAATCACAGAAGACAAAGGCAGGGACTGGGAGAATAAAAAATCACCCACTGTGGGAGATCAGGTTTGAGACCATCTAAGGAACCTGAAGGTGTACAAGTCCATGGAACATGATGAAATGCATCTGCGGGTCCTGAGGGCACTAGTTGCTAAGCTCCTATACATCATATTTGAGAAGTCATTGCAATCCAGTGAAGTTCCCACTGACTGGAAAAGGGTAAACATAAACTCCACTTTAAAAAAGGGAAGAAAGCAAGACCAGGAGAACTATAGGCCAGTCAGTCTCATCTCTGTGCCTGGCAAATCATGGAGCAGATCTTCCTCGAAACAATGCTAAGGCATATGGAAAATAAGGAGATGATTGGTGACAGCCAACATGCGGTGGGTTGACCTTGGCTGGATGCCTGGTGCCACCAAAGCCGCTCTATCACTCGACCTCCTTGGGTGCACAGGGGGGAGAAAATATAACAAAAATATATAACAAATATATGTATAAAATATATA
>NW_010523849.1:0-10610 GCF_000687285.1 Phaethon lepturus | reverse complement strand
CCCCGGGTAGTCGGGATTGCGCTGCATTAACGAAACGCGCGCGGCAGAAGCAGGAAGGGAGACACAGCTAGTGCTCCCTCTCCCGTGGTGCGAGCTCACGTAAATGTTTGCAACTGACAGAAAAAAAAATTCTTTTTTTTTTTTTTCTTTCAAAAAGGTCAGAGTGAAAAATCTCTCTGAAAAGATGGGAGTTGGCAGCAAAGTCCTGTGTCTTCCCGACGTCGGGGTGGGATGGGGTGCTGCAGGGGACCGGCTTGACACCGGCCTGTGCGTGGGGGTTCCCCAGCTGATTCAGGCCCCACAAGTGGGCCTGATGGAGGAGCTGAGCCCACACAGCTGCTCAGTCACCCCCAGAGGCAATGGTGATGGGGACGCCTGGACTGGCTGCATGAAAACCAGTGCCCACCAGTGCAGGGGCCTTCCCGTGTACTGCTGCTTTTGCTAGTAGCCTGGATGAACCAAGTGATGAAAGAAAACATTCGCGGTGAATTTATCTCAGTCAGTTTGGTGGGCTTCCAAAACATCGGTGTCTCACCTGAGCTTCCAAGTGAGACGTTTTGCACAGTGAGTGAACAGAGGCAAGTATTTCAAAGGAATCATTCACCCTGCCTTTCTCGGGGCAGAGTGGATGACTCTTGAGCTGCCTGCCTAATTTTCTCAGATAGCGAGGAACTTCAGGTAATTGGGTTAGATTAGACGGGAACTGTGGTCTTGGCTGGCCTGTCAATTCATAAATTCAGCATCCCAAAGCCCTACCTTTGTCACATAGAGTCAGGACAGGGACTCTAGAGAGCAGGGGTGAAGGCAGGAAGACGTATTTGGATATAAGGGAGATGCCTGCCTGTTGTCCTGGCACAGGAACTCTTTCAAGAACCATGCCCAGCTTCATCCTGCCCATGGAAACCCACCACAGACCGCTAATGCTTACTTCTGTGTGAAAAAGTTCAACTTTACTTCACTGCATCTGTAACGGAGCAAGGGTCTTCGGCAATGATGACCCTTATTTACAATTTTTCATGCCACTAAGCACTTGACCTCAACAGGGAGACTGTCAAGAAATCCAGTATCTGAGACAGCTAAATAAGAGATGGAGGAGGCTGAGGCTGCTTTGCCATGGTTATTTGTGACTTGATTATCATCCTTGAATGTTTGTTGAAAACTGCAGACTGTAGCAAGCCAACCAAATAAACTGCCAGCTTAGTAGATACTTCAGTGAGGACTTCTCAATTATCAAGTAGATACTTCAGTTTCCTTGCATAGTGGAAAGCACATTCAGTCAGTAGACAGGAAATCACCAGAGCCTGAAATTATCTGGAGACTGTTCTGTGGACATCTAAAAAGTCCCTGGCTCACAGTCACCAACTTGTAAGTTAACTCCCCTTGAACATGTAAAAAGGGCCACTAAGCTTGGGATTCTGATGGGTCTTTGAAGGGACAGGCACATAGAAATTAGGCATTGTGATAAGAATCTATATTTGGTTTTGGATTTGGCTCTTAATCCTTTGAAAAAGCCAGTGTCTAGTGGAAATAATTCAGGCAAGCACTGTGTCAGTCCACTCTCATCCTTGTAACTACCTTTGATCCTTGAATATACAATGGCCAGCAAGAAAACACAGCCTCTAAGGCTTCCCCACATAAAATGTATAGATGGATCATGGTAAGAACTTCTCTGTGGTTGACATTTCATTTTCTAAACTGCTTTCCAACCATTCGGAAGCACAGTGCTGTAAGTAAATGAAATTTGTGATCAGCAAAAGGATTTAATGAATACATTATGTGCACTGGATAAGACTTGTATGCATGTGGTAATTTTTGAACATAACTGTTTTGATAGAAGTATGCTGTTATTACACTTCTGTAGCGATAATCAGAGCAACTATAATAAATAAATAAACAGATAAATAAAAGCTGCTGACATTCCCAGTTCTAGAGTTTGCAGACTTGAAATCTTAAGGCCTTATGAAGATTTACATCCCACATCTTCAGAAGTGACTGCAGTGTTCTGTAGTATCTTTCAGGCAATTTTAATTTCATTTCATGTCAGGAATTAAAGGAATACAAAATAAAACTATTTATTAGATCTGAGGAAGCCATTTCCTCTGAAATATTAAGTGACTTCTCTACATAAAGTGGTTTCTATTTAAGACACAACATCTTTAGCTTCTTAATAACAATTTTAAAAAGACCAAATAAGGAATAGTTTTTACTTAAATCAAACTTAGTCACACGTGATATCAGTAATTCAACTGAAAAAGTCCTGAAGATAATGTTTCATTTAATGCAACATAATAGAGAATCTGTGCCAAGGGTCAAAGTAATTATTAACTTTACAATGTAATATTTCTGTGAGACAAGTAAGTTTCTATTTGTCCTGTAGCTGTTCAATGTAAAATTCATGAACTGTCCAAGGCAGAATAAAACATACCATAAATTTCATCCCTACCTGTACAAGTAAAGCCCTGAAGAAGGTAACAAGGAAAAAATTGAATCTTTGAAAAGACTGGAAAGCAACAAAAGAAGAATTGAACAGTCTGTCCTTAGATTTCAATAATTTAACACCTTCATTTTAAAAAATCAGTTCCTGTTGCTAAATGGTAGTGATATTCTGTATCATGTATATGATCTATGGATACCAAACATTTAATAGGAACTAAATAATAGAAATCTCAAAAATATGAAAATAGACATATATGTTCTGTGGATTAGTACAAACAGTACGTTTTAACATCAATAATCTTAAAATATAAATAAATTGTTATGTTAATAAAGTAATGCAAATCTAATTCCCTTACTTATTCATGCATCAGAATTACAGATTCCTAACAGCCCTTTTGTCTTATAAAAACTTTGTGAAGTTCTTCAGAGTAGCATAGATGTTTTCCTATATAATAACTCCCAGAGTTCATAGGTTTGGTGTGTGCTTAGTTTGCAGTAGTCTTATCTAACTGAATTTAGTGACCTTTGATGTCTAAAAATAATGAGTTGTGTTTATTCATGTTTTTATTGTTTCACGTATGCACCTGAGAGCTGAATGTTGCCAGCCAAGACAGAGATATCAATCCTTCCTGAGATTTCTGAGATTTTATTTCTGCTAATGCCTCTCCAAAGCCATTGGACTTGTGCTTATAAACAATCTTTGACAATGTTGTCAAAGGTTGTAAAGCTGCAATTTTTAAGTGTTAAAAATTTTTCTTTGAAACCTGACATTTTCTTAAATGTCCATAGATCTCTTTTTAAGTCAGATTTGCCTCTCTAATTTTTTAATACAAAAAGTAGTTGTAGAATAGAATAACTTTTGGGCACATCCATCTTTTGCCATACCTATCCTACCTCCATCAGTCAGTGTTTATTTCATACAGAAAAAAGGTTAATTATTATTCTTTTTTATTTGTTTGTGTGTTTGTTTTTTGGATTTGTTATAAGTGAGTTTAATTTTTTTGAAGCTGCCAGGCTAGTCTATGGCATTATGAAATTCTTCATTCTATCCTTCTAACACTTCACCTTTTTCACTAGGAAAATGCAGTTGCACTTGCAATTGAATTTAAACATTCGTCTCTGATCATAGATTTTCTACTAGTGTTAAATGTGATTCCCATTTTACATAACAGATATAATCCACCAGTTCCAGAACTGGGGCCCCTAATGTTTCCCAGAAAAAGCATTTAAACATCACAGGCCTCAGATGTATCTGAGTGGATGATCTGGAGATCAAGGGTTCCATGTCCTTGCAGCATACCACGGCCCTTAGCATCAGAGCACAGGCTAAAACAGCAGGGCTGAGGAAATTGCATGGCATCCAGATAGCTTGGTGGAACAAAAGCATTTTTGTATGTTGTTCAGATTTTTACTTTGTACTTTCATTGAGTTTTGCATTTTGTTGTCAGTTGCTATTTAGGTATGGATAGATTAACATCTGTATATTTGTAGAGGTCCTGCCTTTGTTCTGTGTAGAAGCGGTCAAATGATATTCCTCCTGATACTCCTTGTCAACTCTACAGTGTGTTTCATCTCAGGAGGCATCAGTATGAAGCTTGAGGATAATGTCACAGAATGGATCCAGACCTGAAGACACCCCCTTCCATCCTTCAAAAACAGCAAATGTCTGTCAGTTCCTGAGCATCTGAAAGCTAAGGCACTTCTGCCCTTCCCCATAAATACACCTACTAGTGCTTCAACAGAGCAGCAGGTCAGCTCCATATTACTTTTACTTGACTGCCTCAAAAGGATCAATGTTTATATGAATGCTTAGCTCTTTGCTTTTTTACTGTTGACTCCTGCATAGTAAACTGAATCAAACTGCACCATTGCCACTTAAAAACTGGGGCCTGGAAAAGCTCTCAGAGCAGATGGTCTTTAAGATCTGAATGTCTTCCTTTAATCTTGAAACCACAAAAATTTAATCATGAAATATGCTGTAGACATTAGACAACATTTCATGACCATGGTCTTTCCATACAATAGACCTAAGCCGTGGGATTGTGTATCTCTCCTGCTTCTGTTGCTTCAAGAAGAACATAGGTGATGTAGCTTGAGAAAAGGGCTCTATGTGGCCCTGCTTGAGCAGGAAGGTTGGACCAGAGGACCCTTCCAACCTCAACCATCCTGTGGTTCTATGAAAGGCTTTTGTCAGAGTGTCCCAAAGCCACAGGTGTTCGTGGTATTTGTAGGTGGTGCAGTAGCATTTAGCCTGAGATTGCAAGTCATAGAATTGCGCATTGCTTTTTTTGAACTGACATTAACAGTTGTTGAACAGGTTTTCTTGAAAGCCAAGGTCAGAACAAGTTGTTACAGTCAAAAGTCAAATCTACAAACTCTGTGGGTTTTATTATTGTTTAAATATAGAGACATTACCAGTAGTGGATATTTAACAACATACATCACACTTCCGAAGTCATACTATGCTAAGTCTATATTGTATATCTCTAAATGGCCTTGTGTTTTAAAAAATAAAATGGGTCAGTTTTGTAATACAAGACTCTTGTGTTGTGGAACGTTGTTAGCTTGTACTAACGCGGGGACAGCTTGCTGTGTAGTTGCTCATTAGCTTGGGCTCACGTGGGGACAGGGTTGCTCCACTTCGCCAATGGCAGCAAAATTAAGCTTAGCCCCCGCTTGTGCCTATGGGAAGGATGACTGGGAAAAGGCCCAGGGTATAATTAATACCTCATCTTCTTCCCAAAATGCAGTAGAGCAGGAAAGACATAGCTCATAATTCTGCCCCTATGACACCAATCAGCAGAGCTTCACCTTCCAGAAATCTTCATACTGCAGTCAGCGAGTACTAACTGTGTCATTCTGGTCTGCGCCAGTAAACGATTACGGAGTAGAGCCACACCTGGGTTTGTGCCTGCGCATGGGGATAAGCGGCTGCATATGTTCGCCAGTTCCCTCGGGCAAACCATTGTGATGGAGGCAGCCACGAGGCACCTGTGCCTTGCAGGGACATGGTGGCTCCATGAGCCTGGCCGAAGTTGGAGGCTGCTGTGACGCTGATGATGGCGTTGCGGTCTCAGCTTTCGTGTCATGAAGCACATGCTCTGTGTGTCCGATTTACATCTGAGGAAGAGAGGCTGGCTTCCTCGTAATTAAGTAGGTCCATCTCAAATGTTATTTCCAAACTCCTGTCTACTGTGTGTCTTATACACCAGATAATGCTCTGCCATAAGCCTATAGTTTTGGGCCACATTGCACAGCACGTGGGCCATTGACTCCTGGAGTGGCAGATTTTGAGCTGATGCTGTCTTGTGTATTTTGCTATGCAAATCCTATGCAGAAATCACAGAATCATTAAGGTTGGAAAAGACCTTTAAGATCAAGTCCAACCATCAACCCAACACCACCATGCCCACTGAAAAAGTGCTATCGTCGTCCATTGTGCAAGGCATTGTTATATTTTTCAACTGTCAGATCTTGGAAAAAATTTTCAGGAAGTTTGGAAATAAAATATTTTTTTAACCATTTTAATTTCTGTTTGAAGCAACTTTTATTTTTTCTCTTTAAGGAAGGTGAAAAGTACTGTGCTTTACGTTTTTGTTCTTTCTGTGTGTGCAGGTCTCAGCCCTGATGTCAGCATGGTTAGGGTTTGCTTAGGTCAATGCTGCTGCAGAGCCAGAAGAGGGAGCACCGACATTGTTTCTTCTTGGTCATGCTGTAGAGGCAACTTCGATTATTTTGCAGAGGAAAACCACTAAATATATTTTTAGAGGAGATATTGTAGAATACTTTTTTCCTTTTTTTAAAAATATTTTAAAATAAGATTTAATGAAGGAAAAATTAAGAACTGGATATTTTCATCGATTGTTATCAAACAAAAAACCTGTAATTTTCTGAATGGCTGGTATAGTATTTCAATATTTTTAACACCTTTTACAGAGTATTTTTGCATTTGTGTCTGCAGCCACTGAGGGAGTGAAGCTTATTAGACTCCAAATAGGGAAGAAAAGCTTTATTCACTTCAGTCTAATATTAGAAAGTATCTTTAAGCATGCTATTATATTTGTATTCTAACTTCAGATGATATATTTACTCTGTAATTTTCAGGTATATTTGTTTTTAAAATGTTATTTTAAAGACACAAAGGATAAATTCTCTCCAAGTTTTCAACAGTAATTGTTAGAACTTCTCATATCTCACCTCTGTCATAATTTCTTATATTTCTCAGTTGTTACAATTTCTCACACCACTTAGATGTTCCTGACTTTGTAGAGAATGTCATCAGATTGTGCGTTGTTGCATCCTGATAATCATTTTTACTACTTAATCTATTGATATAGGAGAGTCCAAAAGTTTGGACCTTAGCGTAGTTATGCTGAAGCCAATGGAACTGCAGCCTACAGGAATCTTTTCATTTGGCATATCTATCCCTAGGATAGCCCTACTGCCATAGTGATTGAATTTGGTTGAAAACTCCAAAATTTTACAATTGAACAACTACCAAAAAAGAAGAAATAGAAAAAAAAAAAAAAAAAAACCCAAACAAAAACAACACACATATAATGCTACAGTGGTGGAAAGGATTTGTAAGTGCCTGTTAAGAATTGTAAGGGTGAAGGTACGCCCTGTAAACAGGGGTGTAGCCACTATGTAGATGGAGAACAACTTGTTAAATCTCAGTAAGATGGAGATTTTTTCTGGTGGGCAGAAGTGGTCATTTTGAGACTGCTGTGTTCACAGTACAGTCCTCTGGTAGTAGCAGTCCCCATATGAGAAGTACTGGATACCCTGCTGAGCTCCCAGGCAGTAATTCTCCTGTAATTTGTCATTGGAGGGAAAACATACCAGAGAGAAAGCTACAAACGTTATCAAATTCAAAACGTAACAAAACATGGCAGAGCATATTCTGGCAGCCAGCACAGAAGTCATTGTCACCAAAGACAGAATGGAGGCACAACATCCCAGGAGTAATAGACCACACCCTGGTCCTTTCCTCCTTGCACAGCATCAGCCAATGCCATAGGCTAAGGACACCAACTCCAGCAGTCTGTGGTTATCTGTAGACCAACAGATCCTATTCTAGCGGTCATTTTTCTCTACAGATTGTCAGTGGCCCAGATCCAGGCAGCACGGAGTCTCACAGTGATGGCCATGACTAACAATTCAACCCTTTACATACGAAGTGTTGTAGTGAATGGGACTGTATCTGGCTGGCGGCCAGTGACCAGGGGTGTTCCTTGGGGTTCAATTCTAGGGCCAGTTCTGTTCAATATTTTTATCAATGATCTGGATGCAAGAGTTGAATGCACCCCTAGGAAGTTTGCTGATGATACTAAACTGGGAGGCGCTGTTGACTCTCTCAAGGAACAAGAGGCCTTGCAGAGGGATGTGGGTAGATAGGAGCATTGAGCAATTCTGTACCTGGGACAAAGTAACGCTGGACACAAGTCAAAATTGTGGGAGACATGGCTGGAGAGCAGCCCTGGAGAGGGATCTGGGGGTGCTGGTTGACAGCAGGCTCATTAGGAGTCAGCAGTGTGCCCTGCCAGCCAAGAGGGCAAACTGCATCCTGGGGTGCATCACACACAGTATAACCAGCTAGTTAAAAGAGGTGATTCTCTCACTGTATTCAGTGTTGGTGCAACCTCACTTTGAGTATTGTGTGCAGTTCTGGGCCCCACAGTTTAAAAAGGATGTTGAGGTACTTGAATGTGTCCAGAGGAGTGCAAGAAAGCTGGTGAAGGGGATGGAAGGAATGTCCTACGAGGAGCAGCTGAGAACTCTGGGATTTTCTAGATTGGAGAAAAGGAAGCTGAGGAGCAACCTCATTGCTCTCTACAGCTTCCTTAGGAGGGGAAATGAGAGGGAGGTGCTGATCATTTCTTCCTGGTACCCTGTGCCAGGATGCATGGGAATGGTTCAAAGCTGCACCAGGGGAAGTTCAGACTTGACATTAGGAAACATTTCTTTACCAAGAGGGTAGTTAAACACTGGGGCAGGTCTTCGCGGAGGGCTGGTTGACGCCCCAAGCCTGTCAATGTTTAAGAGGCATTTGGACAATGCCCTTAGTGATATGCTTTCACTTTTGGTCAGCCCTGAAGTGGTCAGCCAGTTGGACTAGACGATCATTGTAATATTTTATTCTATTCTAACCCAGAAATTTCAACCTTTCAACCTGCAGAACAATATAGAATATTAGTAATATAGAACCAATGCTACATTTTTAGGTGATAGGCAGACTAAATTATCCTTCCTTCACTAATTTCTACTTAATAATTTCCACACCATCTCTTCCTGACAAATCATAAAATTTCATTTCATTTAGAAGTTCCAAGGGTACTTAGCTAAAGCATTCACGGGGGATGGAGCTCAGCTCTAGGTTATTCTGGTGCAACAAATTACTCAGCCATTAACATAAGGTTTTTTTGTTTTCTGTTTTGTGGCTTGTTGCCTCTGAAGAGGACACGACACCACTAGCTGCAGCCAGGTCAGCCAAGCTTGTGGCAGCAGCAAGCACAGCAGCAACAGGAGACAAGTCTGTCCCCCTCTACTACAACAATGATTTCTGACAGACCCATCCTAGCTGTCCTTCAGAAGGACTTCAAAATAAAACTCCCAGGCAGCATGAAAAACTGTAGTTACAAGGTATATTTAATTGTTCTTAAATAACACTTCTCTGTCTCAGACACCAGCACCAGTAGTGTCACGGGGAGCCTC
The DNA here is from genome assembly GCF_000687285.1 of Phaethon lepturus. NCBI lineage: Eukaryota > Metazoa > Chordata > Aves > Phaethontiformes > Phaethontidae > Phaethon > Phaethon lepturus. The sequence goes on along the minus strand of NW_010523849.1, from coordinate 1,460 downwards.
TCAAGCTGCCGGACCCATTGGTAACTACTGTAGCTGGAGGCAGGGCAAATGTCAGCATGCGTTTTGGCTTCTGAAGCTCTTAAGATGGCAAAGAGCAGCCCTTCCCACCTCAGCCGGAAGGCTTCCTGAGAAGCTAGAAAAACCTGTGTCTGCTTTTGGGCAGGTGCTTTGGTTTGTCTGCAGTATCAAGAGAGCAGCAGAACTTCCAAAAGTCCAAAGTCACTCAGACAGTTGTCTGCCACCCTGTAAAGTAGGTTGTGTGCAAAGAACAGAGCTTAGCGCTCACTGGTCTCACATATGAGAGCTCTTGGCTGCTTTTTTCACTGTGAACAGCAACCCTTGATAACTTGCAAAAGCTGTGTTTGAACTTAAACCATGCATTTTCCTACATATACCTACATCAAATTATTACAGGAGTTGCCTAAAGTATATTAATTTTCTTAAAAGACACCTGGGAACTTACTCATTTCAAGTCCTTTCAAGGTCTGGTCTTCCTCAATGACAGCACAGACAATCTATTAGTGAACAGCTGTCCTGCACAGAGACAGGCCCTGATTGTCCTGTGCTCTCCTCTGCCTTCCCATTGGCATTGTACCCAGAGCTGAGTGACAAGAAGGTCCAGACTTGTGTCTGGGTCCTGACCGTGATGTTGCCTTGCTCTTGCAGCATCACGGGCTGATGCTTTGCTTCAAAGCACAATAGATGCCAGGGGACTGATGGGAAGGAGTGGTCAAAAAAGCCAGCTGAAATGGTGCCCAGAAACCCTTGCAAAATGCCGGTGGCAGATGCAAAGATAAAACCTGTGTGTGCTCCCCTATCTCACACTTCAGCCAATCAATACAACATTCTTCAGACGCTCAGCTTTGCAAAGATGCGTTGCGTGAGGTGGAGATATTGCAGTCCTGGAAACTCTTCCCTGCCACTAACTTAGATGGCTTACAGAGAGTACTGTACTCTTTCGATCTCTCCCCCCTCACTTCCTCCTCCTTCCCCACCCTGCCTTCCTCCCTCCTTTCCTTCTGTCCCTCCTTTCCTTCCCTTCCACAGAAAGTTTAGCTTCTCCTGACTTGGCTTCATATGTTTGGAACCAAAGAGACAACAGCTCTGGCTCGAGCAGGCAGAAGGATGGCTTTGTTCTCTCTGCCGATGATTGTCATAAGTATCCCAGGAAAAGCAGGAAGTCGGCAGGGCGTGCCTGCAACCCCCTGGGCTGCAAGAGGCTGCTCTGCTCTGCTTCATGCAGTTTTCCCCGATGGTTTCAAAGCTGGGGTCTACAATGCAGTGCCAACCACCACCTTTTATCCAGGCACTATGTGAAGAACAAAGTTGGTGTGCAGAAATTGGAGTTAAGAGAAAAAGAAAAACATGGAGTTCTGTGGAAACTCCTGCTCTGGATTCTATCACCAAGGTGCATCCTCTTCTTCCCAGTCCCAGCACAAGAGAGCACCTTTCTGCTGGGA
>NW_010523848.1:26779-29878 GCF_000687285.1 Phaethon lepturus | reverse complement strand
GGTCCCTCTGGATGCCATCCTGTCCCTCAGCTGTGTCAACCGTGTCACTCAGTTTGGTGTCATCTGCAACCTTGCTGAGGGTGCCCTCGATCCTGCTCTCTGGGTCATTGATGAAGATATTAAAGAGTACTGGTCCCAGTATGGACCCCTGAGGGACACCACTCCTCACCGGTCTCCATCTGGACATTGAGATGTTGACCACTACCATCTGGGTGTGACTATCCAACCAATTCCTCATCCACCCAACAGCCCACCCATCAAATCCATGTCTCTTCAATTTAGAGAGAAGGATGTTGTGAGGGACTGTGTCAAAGGCCTTACAGAAGTCCAGACACATGACATCAGTAGCTCTTCCCTTGTCCACTTGTCCCTACTCCATCCTAGAAAGCCACTAAGGCTGGGCAGGACTTGCCCTTGGTGAAGCCATGCTCGCTGTCTCAAATCACCTCCCTGTCCTCCATGTGCCTTAGCAGAGCTTCTAGGAGGATCTGCTCCATGATCTTCCCAGGCACAGAGGTGAGGCTGACAGGTCGGTAGTTCCCAGGGTCCTCTTTGGTACCCTTTTTAAAGATGGGTGCTATGTTTCCCTTTTTCCATTGTCCAGGGACTTCACCTGACTGCCATGACTTTTCCAATATCATGGAGAGTGGCTTTGCGACTACAACAGCCCAATCCCTCAGGGCTCCCTCAGGACTCTGGGATGCATCTCATCAGGTCCCATAGGCTTGTGCATGTTCAGGTTCTTCAGGTGGTCTCGAATCTGATTTTCTCTTACAGTGGGGGGACTTTGCTCCTCCAGTCCCCACCTTGCAGGCCATCCCCTCAAGAGGTGTGGGAAGAGAGGTGAAGACTGACAGTGAAGACTGAGGCGAAGAAGTTGTTGAGTACCTCAGTGTTCTCCTCATCCATTGTTACCACTTATTAATTCAGTTACCAGTTTCATTAATTCAGTTAATTTATGTGAATTATATTTTACTCTGAATTATTGTAGGGACAAACAATTGATCTAGGTCCTTATTTTCATTCTGAAGCTTAGAAACAGATGAGCAGTAAATATTTCAGTTAATATACTTGAGTAGTAAAGAGAGCTCACCAGACATAAGTACCAAATCTTTGAAATCGTGGAACACCTGACAGAAAGACTCTTAAAAAGCTTCTTTGTTACATCTACCTTTTCTTGGTTTTCCTAAACAGGTGGAAATTACCCAAAATCAGTAACAAGTGTTGCAAGATCAGTAAGAAGACCAGCTCAAACTTGGATCTTAATTTCAGGACCAATTTGCCTTGCATCCCAGTAATCTGTTGTTTGAGTTTTAGCAGATCTGACAGCTAATAAATTATAAAGGAAGATTGGAGAGTGGACAGCAGCAGTGGCACAAGAGGATTCATCTTTTCTGTCAACTTACTAATGTGTATCCGTTCTCTTGGCACGGAAAAGAATACTTCTAGTAAATCTTTGTCCATCTTCCATCTCCAGAAAGGAAATCAGACATGACATTAACAATTGCTTCTGTATTCTCTGGGAAATGTGCTCTTAAACTCAAGACATGGAAATATATTAGCACTTCAGCATCACATATTTCTTTCCAGCTCTGTGGTTCATATTATATGAAAAACGTATAAATAATTTTCCAAGAAAATATGTAACCAAATGGTGTGTAAATGGGCAGGGTATATGCATGCCATAAGGACAAAGGAGGAAATAGAGGTGTACCACTTCCAAAAGCTGCTGAGGTCAGTAAGCCACAGAATTAGCAGCAGTGTAAATCTACGTGGTTTACATAAATTATAAACAAGTTTTGTGCATTGGGACAGAGCTCTTAGCAGCAACATGGCAATCAATAGATCTATCAAAGCAGAATATTAACGTGGTGGCTGATCATATAACATACTAGAGCTCTCCAGGAAAATCCTGTAGGTATTTTCAGGCTCTGGAAAGGTGAATATTTCACAGGCACTGTCATGCCTGCTGCAGTCTTTAGCGTCTCATCTGTTTAGTTTCACTCTTGATGGTGGCATGATTTATTGACCTCTTCCTGAGCAAGAAGGGAGCACAGCACTCAAAGGAACAGCACTGTGGCTTTCCACAAAAGGTGAGTCTGTTTATTACCTGACTTCAATGATTTCTGTTAAAATTCTGAAATCTCTCTCACACTTTTCTTAAACTGTATTAAGGACAAATGAGAATGCTGAGATTTCCTCTCTTCATCTACCAAAATGCTACATGGAATGCCAAGTTGTAAAAAAGTGCTGCAAAAGCTCCACCAAGTGAGAATTAAAAATAAAGGAACTTCCAACGGTATATGTCCCTACCGGTAGCATTTAACAGTGGCAACAAGAACCATTTTCTGGACTTGCCCAGACCCTGAGCCTATTCACTTTGTTTGTATGCCTTCCTAAATGAGAGGGAGGAACGGCAAGCATCCTCAGCAATGTAAGTTTGGGACAAAGAATTATCTTGCCTAGAACAATGCATCCTCTTCCCTAAGGCTTTTATGTGACATCACTAGTGCCCACAAAACATCCCTGTGTCATTTCACATTCCCTGTGTTGGTTTTTTCCCTTTCATCATATCACATATAAATTTTCCTTCTAATCTTTTAATATATTAGCTAAATAAAAGAGCCTAGGAAGCATGTCAGTATCTTCATTCATAATTGAGATGTTCTAACTGTTGGCGGGGAGGACAGAAGCTCCACTCGTTCTTTTCAGCCAGACCAGCTACTGCTTGTTACCACCCCTGTTGAAATCAAGTGGCAGAAGCTCCTCTGGCAAAGCAGGCGTGTGGTCGCACGGTCAATACCCGCAGCCTCCGGGGGTCGGGATGTGCTCGTTTGTCGGATTACTTACCCCATTAGCACAGAGAAGTTGATTACTTCCACTTCTTACCGCTGTTCCTGCATCCTCACTCGCAGACAACACCGAGACATTACCAGAGTGAGATGAGCTACTGAAGCAATGAGGAAAGGAAGCAGCAGCACCAGAGTCATCATCACGGGAAAATCCTTCTGCTAGATGAAGATGGAGTGAATTACTGATTCAGCAGACACTACTGGCCATGGGCATAGGCCAGCCTAGGCAGCATTAACTATAGAATTT
>NW_010523848.1:11180-26661 GCF_000687285.1 Phaethon lepturus | reverse complement strand
CTTTCCCTCTGCTTTGCGTTAATACGAGTAGTGTTAAAATGCATTGTCTAGGTCTGACATGATCATTTTAAAAAATATGATGAGCGAAGGTTCTAAGAAACATGAGAACAGCAACAACAAAAAAGAAAGAAAGAAAAATACACCTGATATTAAAGACTGCTTAGGGAGTCAACATTTTACTTATCAAAGAAAAGGTAAAGGTAAAAGGAGGGCCACAAAAATGATCAAAGGAGTGGAACCCCTCTCCTGTGAGGACAGGTTGGGAGAGCTGGGGGGGCTCAGCCTGGAGCAGAGAAGGCTCCGGGGAGACCTTCCTGCAGCTGCCAGGGCTGAGAGGGGCTGAGGAGAAAGATGGGGACAGACTATTTAGCAGGTTCTGTTGCGATAGGATAAGGGGGAGTGGCTTTAAACTAAAAGAGGGCAGATTTAGACTAGTTCTAAGGAAGAAATTTTTCACAATGAGGGAGGTGAACCCCTGTCCCAGGTTGCCCAGAGAGGTGGTCGATGCCCCATCGCTGGGAACCTCCCAGGTCAGGCTGGACGGGGCTCTGAGCAACCTGCTCTGGTTGAAGATGTTCCTGCTCATGGCAGGGGGGTTGGACTAGATGGCCTTGAAAGGTCCCTCCAACCCAAAGGTTCTATGATTCTATGATAAAGGTCTATCTTGATCACAATTTCCAACTTTTCTCAACAAACAGGACCTAACTTTGACAGAGAATTCTCTAACCTACTTAATAAAGGGCAAAAAATATCCAGATGGGAAATAAAGCTGTTAAGAATAGTTTGGGGGTTGCAGGATAAAGGCCCTTTTCTTGTTTGTATATTAAAATAAAGAGGGAATGATGGTGATAAGCTATCCATTATTGGAATTTTTAAAATAAAATGTGATTTTTTTCAAAAGAAGTGCTCACCTTGAAGCAGAACCATGTTCAAAGAAGTCCTACAGTCATAACTACATGGGAAGTAATGGTTCATGATCAAACCATTAAAAAAACCCTTTAATATGTGACTCTGATTGTCTCAGCCACACAGTGGCCACACTGGGATATGCTAAACTAGCTGAAATCCTCAGATCCTGGATGCGGCACCACCATACTTTTAATAGGTCTACACAGATAAGCAGAATTTGGGGAACGCAAGCAATGTTTGTCGTATCAGCTGCTAAAAGACCTAATATGTAAAGCCTTAGAGAAGCCAGCAGGTCCTGAGCTGTGGTGTCCAGTGAACTGGTCACTCCCCTGTGCTGAGTCATGTTTTCATTTTGGCCTGAGAAACTGCCCTCAAGATCTACAAAATTGCACAGAACTGTTTTCTATGCAGGTCATTGCTGTAGGTACCAGAGGAAGTTGTGTGATGGCAAAGAGATGTGTCCCATGAGACATGCTCTTTTCTGATGGAAATTTGAGAACTTTTGCTAGGCTATTGTAATATCTCTCTCCCAGCCACTCTAAATTCTAATAATAGCCTGCAAATACCAGATAGGTTTCATTTAAATATATCACCAATAGTTTTTAAGGACTCTGATAAAAACTTGGCAATACAAAATAAACCAGTATTTGATCTGCTTGACAATGTATTGGAAATCTTAAGTTGATCTTAATTCATCTCTGCTATAAAGTACAGTATTTGTTACCTCTACAGATTGCTCTATGGAAATATCAAGTTCAGTTTCTATGACAACAAGAGTCATAAATGGCAAAATTCTTCCTGTTCACTTTCTTTTTTCAGCTTGACAATGAGTCATTTTTTTTTCATTCTTCTAAATTAACCTTTTCCTTTCCCCTGGAAATTAATAATCCAGACAGTACATGCTTTCCCTTCTGTATTCACTATGTCCAGTTGTTTCACCGCAGCCAAGCTGTGTCTGGAGAACATGAAAAATCTCATATCCTTTTCCCCAGGAAATACTCAGATCCAGGAAATGTGATGAAAGGTGGCCGAAGAAAGTCCAGGGTAGCCTTATGGAAGCAGGGCTCCTCCAGTGACCACATTCCAGTTAGGACTGTGTGGTGGCAAGGCTGGAGCACATGAGAGTGGCACCAGTGGCTGAGGGCATCCCGTCTCTCCCGGTGTCAGAGGCAGCATCTGAGGCTTGCACGGGTGGAGCTCCTGCCTCTGCACGCTCGCAGCTCAGGTACCTTGACAGACAGTATGGACGTGATGGCAGGAGCTGCCCAGAGGTTTGTAGAAAAATACCAAAAAGCAGGATATATTTTTTGCAGCTCCTTCTCAGAGTATTGGGGTCAATAAGCATTTTCAACAGAACAGCAGCACTATGCTGGTGGACTTAGGTTGCCTGGCAAGAAACCAGGAGTCCAGAGGGCCAGAAATACATGGGAAAAATGTTCTATGAATAGCTTTTCCTGTGGTATAGCAAAAATTAAAGTCTTTAGACAATCTCAAAAGGCCTGTAGTTTCAGTGAGATAGGGTATCCCACTCTTGTTTTAGAGTGCAGTTGGCCTGGTGTCTCCAGCTCAGGTAAGCCAGAGCACGTGTCATTTAGGAAACTGCGTACATCAGCATTTCCAGAACAATCTATTTGAACTTCTGGTTCACAGCAAATTTGGGGAAACAACTCTATGCAGCCAAATATGCTTGCTCTATTACTGCTCAAGTGTCTTTGTTCTGAGAACAAAGAAAAGGTTCTGTTCCCAGAAACTTTGTTCTGAGCCGATACGGTCATTCTTACGCTGCTATGCAACTGATGCTTGGTTTGATTTGATCCAACATTTTCAAAACAAGAATCAATTTCTCATGAATGCCAAATCCTGTCTTTAAGTGTTGCCAGTGACAAGTGGGGCTGCATGCTCCACTCCACAGGCAAAATGGACAGGAAGGCTCACCATCTATATCCAACAATGGTCATAGCACCAAAAAGATGGTGCCATGGCCAAGGTGATCATTGTCCTGAGCTACGGTGAAAGTAGCTCCTTCTCATGTCAATTAAAGCTGCAGTGGCTACGGGACAGAGGTGGGGAGGAAATGGAGAGCCACCCCAGAGCCATAGACAAGGCAAGTCTATGGCTTCCTGGTGAAGGATATTGTCATACGGGAGCCGTGACCAGTCATGGAGAAAAACATTCATCCACAGTCCATCAAGGGTCCTCTTCCACGCCATTGGCGTTTCTTGTGAAAGCCTACGTGGCTCCGAAGGGGCTGTGGGAGATGTGAGCATACGGACATGGATTAGGTAGATCAAGGTTAGTGTGGGTGCAGTCTGGTCCGTGCTTCCCCCTTTGCTTTTGGGAGGTGTCCTGTGTTACGAGTTGTTTTCCCGAGCTGGCTCCCAGCCTCCAGCACATCCCTGCCATGTCCTCCCATCCTGCTTTCCTCTGCGCTCGCGGGGAAGCTCGCTGGTTCTGTAACAGCAAAACCCATTTCATCTTAATTATACAAAAAGGCTATGCAAAGCACTGCAGCCACATAGTTTATGAGAATACACAGGACATATATTACGTAAGTGGTGGCAGAACAGGGTCTCTTATTGCTTCTGCAGGTTTTAAATTGTGGAAAAAATGTAAAATTCCTCTTGTATGTAATTTTTTTTTCCTCTTCTCTACAGTCCTGTCTCATTGCAGTTCTTCTCTGTGTGGTACAAAGACATTCTAACTACGGTATTTCCCTGAGTTTGAAGAGAATATATTGAGTTGGAGCCCATCAAAATGACTCCTTTTTACAAGAGTTCTGCAATGCAAACGGAAGTTGACATGGCACTAGCTCCTTTTTCCTCCAGAAAACTATTAACAAGAGCTATTATCCAGACACCACGTATGGTGGAAGGACTCATGACATTCAGTGCTCATGACTGAAATAGGGCGATGCTGTGGCTCATGACACAGCACTTCCATTGTACAGGACTTTTTTCCTTCTTTTGCATCTGTCTTAGGCTTAAACAAGTTGGCCAGAGAGGCATTACTGCCCTGACCGTGCTTCCATCAGAAGGTTTTAAGCTGACATTTGTGGGAGAATCGGGCCAGTGCTGGGTACAAATGAAAATCCTCTCCACTCTGTCGTTCCTCCATGGCAGACTGTATTATAAATCTGTACGTAGCAAAGGCAGTTGGTTGCACATCTAGTTATGAAAAGCGCAGTACATTGTGCCATGCTGCTGTTCTGCCTGTCTATGTGAAGCTCTAGAGAATTTTTCAGGCCTGTGTGGCAGTTTACGGAAGATGGTATCATCACTGGGCATATATGCAAGCAGGCAGAGTTGAGGAGCCCATGCAACATTAAATTTGGTATTTGTTGGCTCCCAAGATCGAATACGCAATACAAATATTCATTCAGGAACAGCTCTCTGGATAAGGCCCGTATATTAGCTGTCAAAATGTAGCATGTATCAAACTTTAAAGAGGTTATACAGGAGTGGTATTCAATGGAAGAAGTAAAATGTAGAATATAATTAAATCCCCTGTAAAAAATACTTGTAACTTAGGTAAAGCTTCTTTCATAGGAAGCTTGAACACGAAGATGCTCGTGTCCATCTTTGCTGTAGTGGCACCCGAAGCACCCCACCGACCTGTAAAGACTGTGCAGCGTAGCCGCCCCATCGTTCATCCCGTTTTTGGTGCACTGAGCTGCACGGGCACCTCTGAAAGTGCTGACTGAGCAGCAGGGTGCTCTGCACATCAAACCCCACAGCACACATGTATGCAGAGTCATCATCACCTTGAAATGTCTCTCAGACCATAGCAAGTGCTGTATGGAGCAGTGAAGTGATGCTGGTACTCGTTTTCTTCTCTGAAACTCTTTTATCATGCCATTTGAGTTTCAGCTGTTAGCTGACTATTCCTTCCGAGCGCTTGCCATGGAAATATTTCCTCCCTTCCTGATCTGTTACCTGCATCAGTGTGTCCTGGGCCACAGGACCATGAACACAACTGAGAGGAACATTTTCGTTGTTCTATTTCTTAAATGAAAATATAAGATGCTTGATTTTTTGGCCGGTAGTTCCATTGTTAGATGTAGAAACTCAGAAAAAAATGTTGAAACTGTTTATATTATGATTTACATCTTTATCCTTTCTTTGCCCTGTTATGGTTCACTGAAGACATTTAATTTGAAACCAAACAATTGTGTTTTTAAAAATTTCTTATTTCCTTACTGCATTGAATGTCCGAAGTAGACATGTTTGGGACTAACTGCGTGAGACTAAGTTCCGCTAAAACATGGCAAACCTTTGAATCTAAATTATTTTTCTCTAAAAATTACATGTCTGGTAATCTTTCACTGTACAACAGCTCCACCATGGTTTACCCCTGATGCACTCACTCTGTTTCTGTGAGGAAATCTGGGTTGGAAGGAGAAGGTTTTGAAGGCAAAAAAGGCAGGGAGATATGAGAACTCCTTGTCATGGGCGGAGCGGAAAGTCTATTTTTTGAGAGGCAATGATCAGCTAAAGACAGCAATGATATGACATGAAGGCTTTCAGTACCAGAGGACTGGTTTTAATGGTCCTCGTTTTGACATTCTGAAACAGCTTTGTCCACCTAGAAAAGCCCAGTACATAGGAGTTGCTTTTACATTTTAAGGTTTTTAGTCCAATTTGGCATAAACCTGAAATGAATTCCTCCCCGCGCCCCAAACTCTATTTTAAATCACCTCCAGTTTACATTTCTGTTTTCACTAAAATCTCTGCTTCTTCCAAAGTGTGGTCCATAACGCCTTCTCATAAAAATCCTCAACAAGCATCAACTAAAATTTTTATCCACTAGCGTTACGCTTATGAAACATTCCTTTTTTTAATACCTCCAATAAGTGATGCTAGACTTCACCATCTGGTAAGATTTTTATCCCATTGTATTTCTTTTTCATGTCTGAAGACAGACATGAAGAAGTATTTGTTTATATCGCTTTGCCATTCCACTTCTCGGTATTATTTGCCAGCCATTAACATATCTTTGCTTCTTAGTTTTGATAGTTTGTCACTAATTTACAATATCAATGATCTATGTAGTCAAAATCCAAAATCAGCTTTATTCAGAACAATACTTTAGTCTTTCTCTTTATGCTAATAGAAACAAGAGGTGAGCACATGGGCAGGGAAATCATGTGTTCACATTTATTCCGATTCTCCATCACTCTGGCTTCCAGCAGCCTGGCCTGTTCCTGAAGTGCAGGTCAGGCAAAGAGTTTCTCTACAATTCTGCTTGTCAGGAATTGAACAGCCCTTTTCTTCAGCCTCTCCTTTAAAACAAACCTCTAGCTCTCATTTTGTATCTTTGCAGAATCCCGATTTCTTGAAGATAAAGTTCACCTAATCCCTCCAAACTGATCCCTATTTACCTCTCTGGCCATCGCTGCTGCTCACTAAGCCATCGCAATTCCCTGGCCACGACAAGAAGCTCGCACGGTGCTGCCGAAGTGCGTCGCCTCCCGGAGCTCCTCTGGAGGCAGGCGGGAAGGAAAGGGTTTGCAGTCGGGAGAGCCCTCCGCAAAACCGCACTTTCCTCACTCACCTAAAGACTTCTCTGCCAGAATTAGGCTTCAGCAGCAACAGCTTCAAATGAGAAGGAAATGCAAGAAAGACTGCCTTTTGCTTGCTCAGAAGCAAAAGGAAACAGCCCAGTAAATATAATTTTTGCCATTGCTAACAAAGTGCCTTTGTACTGACCCAACAACGCCGGCTGTTGAGCTATGTCTGGGCTTCTCTTGTCCTGAGCTGCTTTTAGCTTGGTTTAGCTGTGACAACGATTGTGGAATGGCCAGGTGACTGCTATCTAAGTCATTTGAGCTTAGCTCTGGAAATACTGCACATGGCATCGCCTAACAAACCTACACACCGTTAACAAACATTAGGTCTCTACACTGACTGGCTGCGAGAGCATGTTGTGTGATTTAACTAATGGCTAATGGGGGAAGAAAGTCATGGTTTAGCTGGGTCCCAGTAAGGAAGGAGCATGCTAACATATTGCCTTATAAAATGTATAAAACCAAGCCCAAGCCAGTGTAAGACTGAGGAGGAAGAAACCCTTGGCAGCAAACACATGCCTTCCAATGAAGAAAGCTAATGTGTAAATGTCCCGATGGGACAAACATTTTAAAGGTCTCTATTTTCATTAAAACAACATTTTCAGTTAGCCAAAAAGAATTATTAATATTCTTATCTATTATCAAGCCTCTAGTTCGTATCCATCAAGCCAACAACATGAACTATAGTTGAAGAAAATCAGTGTACTTTATTTCCGGGACTCTGCTTGGACCCAGAGGTGTAGCTGGAGGGTGATCATTATAAGAAAATCAAAGGCAGATATTAGGTCAGTAAGCCCAGGGTCCAGTCTCTCGTACACTTCAAGTCACATGTCTTTTGGCATAATGCAATGTATTTCACAGGAAGGTTGCTCCACCGTTCACACAAGGCTAGCTCCAAACCTGGTGATACTCTTGTCCTATCGGCATATGTGCTCAAACAGCTCCTTTAAGAGATTCAAGGAGGGGGACAAGGGGGACCTTACCTGGCAGTAGTGATGGTCTTTCATGGCTGTGGGTAAGGGCTCCACTGCTGCTTTAGGCATCAGGCTTCCAGCAGGACACAAGGCAGCTGCGGAGAGCCAGGAGGAGCAACAAGAGTCATCAGAGCTCTAAAAGTTAGCATCGATGAGTAAGGATGGAAAGAATAATGATTTTTCCACCAAAAGAAGAGACTGAAGGGAAAGTAATAACTGTCTGCAAATAAGTAAAACCTGATGCAAAGAGAAAGGGAATTTGTGATGTTGGGTGTTGTCGTAGAGGAGAATGAGGTGTTCCTTTACCACAAGGCAGATGCAAGTTAAACATTGAAAAACCCTTCTGGTGATATGGACAGAGGTCCTAAGGTTTCTGTTGCTGGAAAGGCTTTAGGCCAGCAAGTTTTTATCACTCAGGACGATATGAGTGTAGCTGAGCACATTTTGGGACAGCAGAGGATACAGGTCATCCTTTGGGTTTCCTTCCACCCTTATTTTTATGTGGTTTCAAAAGTAGGAGAGGAAAGACCCAGGGTAGCACAAGGTGTTAAATAATTTTATTTATGAATTGTGTTATGGTATCAACTGAATACGTCAAACTAGGTTTGGGATTATGGTGCCATGAAATTTATGACTACACACATAAATTGAAGCTATGTCTTCTCTCAAAAATTTTTACAATCTAAGTAAAAATTGTGATGAGGCAACTAGGCTGAATTCGATGATATAATCATTTTGTCAAACTTATTTCTCAGTCCTTAAAACAAGCATATCTCTTTCAGTCATAGCTCCCAAACACTTAACACACAGGCCGATGTGGGGATGACATATACATTAGCGTGGGTGTTATTTTCAGTCTCAGAGGGGGTCTGAGCTGCACTTCTAAATTCTGTGGAAAAGCCAAGGTCTAGCCAAGTGAGAATAAAACAAAACACTGGTGTGCGAAAATAGAGGTGATGTGTTTCATTTAAATGTTATTTAAATTAAAAGTAAAATGCACATATGGATACAGCCATCAAAACAAAATTAGGTATTAAATTTATGGAGTTTCGTTACATTTGCAAATTTCAGTGGAAAGTTTTATGCAGAGCTGTGGTGATCATTACCTCTAGCCTCCGACCGTGTCCGCTGCGTAGAAGTGCAATGGCATTAAAATTTTAGGATGTTCCCAGTGCAAAACTCCACAGAATAAACCCATGCGATGCTGCAGGCACTTGCCAGTCCTGTCTACTGCCAATATGGGTCCAAAACAGCTCTGAGGAGGGGGTGACCAGGCCTTACATGATGCCACTTTTTTCAGTTTTCCTTATGGTACCAGTATACTAAGTCCGTAAGAAATCTAAAAAAAAAGCTATCCCAAAATGTCTGGGACATAAAATGAACAAAATGAACCAGGTCTGGCTTTTTGTGTGGAGCAATGTAGGTAGGAAACCTCGTCAGTGATGCTGAGCCTGCAAGCAGATGACAGGGAGCAGGGCTTGGCAGAAGGACTCAACAGACTTTTGCTGGGCTACAGGGGAATGGGTGGTCTTTACTGCACAGAGCTGCTGCCTTTCTTAAGACATATATCAGGTTAAAAGGCAGAGATACAGGTCTATAGCGGTAACTTGTTAAATTGAAGTAGACAACTTTCAAATATTAAAAAAATCCTGCCTGGATTTTTCTTATTTTTCACCCAAAGGAAATGCTCTCCAGTCCACAGAAATGGGGAACGGGGGATCTGGGGAGCTACTCGTGTGTGGGCAACCCAGAGACAGGAGATAAAAGGCTGAAGTACCAACAGATGAGGGGGCAACTGGTCCTACAACAAGGCAGCTTCCACTAGTGATGCGACCTGAAAAGGAGAAGCAGCTCTTCAGAGACAATAAGAAAATTGAATTCCAATGAAATCCTGGAGGAAAGGGCTGGTTCGGCAGTGACAACGGAGAAGAAAAAGGCTGGATACATATTGATGTTGAAACCTGAACAGAGTCTTATCACAAAAGCAGCACCTACCAACCTGCTTCGCTCTCAGCATCTCCGCAGTCTGCTCAGACACCAGACAAAGGCTGCCTTAAAGCCACGTACTTCATGGGAATTGCAGTACAGTAGCACCTGATGTTCTACATACACACAGGAGATACTTCAGGAAATTTGGCTCAATCAAAGGGGTATTTCTAGTGCACGGATGACCCAGAGAAAAGCATAACAAGACTAACAGCACTCCTGACAAAGAGCAGCTGAGTCAGGATGGCACGCGCCTCATCAGCCACATCCTGAGTACATGGACAGGAGCAGGGACAAGCCACATAGAATACTCGAAGTCTGAGATAGGACATGTAAAATGAGAAATACTACATCCAAAAAAGTGAAATCAGATCTTGCGTTTTAGAGGGCACAAGGCCTTGTTCTTTATCTTTTAATGTAGATTTATTCTGGGGAAGAAAGAAGAGTCTGATAGGATGACATAGCACTTTAAAATTATACATCGCCTCACGTGCCCCTCACATGCATGTGCTGCATGCATATGGCACAGGATATATTTATCATGATACTGTTACTTGATGCTTTCAAACATCTGAACTCCAAATCTTGCTGTGCCCGCGGTGTTAATTGCTGCAGCTGAACGGTATTTTCTGTTGGTGTGTTGCAGCAGCCAGTGTGCAGGAGAATTTTTACACTGAAGGGAACCATGTGAATTAAAATTTGATTTGTGACTTGTTTGTGAAGCTTTTGATGTCCAATATTTATTTTTTTTAAAGGTTAAATTTATTTCCAGAGTTTGGAGCGTTGCCACGTGCCCTGAGCGAGCTCAGGCTGGTGCAGAACAGCCCATCTGTTTAGCAGCACCACAAGCTTTGCTCTTCCCGGGCTCTTCACCCAGTGAGCCCAGTTCAAAGCATCTGGCCCGGTTAGGCCAACAGCAGCTGTGCCTGTGGCCACTTTTTGAAAGGACAAGAGCACCCAAAGCGAGGCCAAGGTGACAAGTGACAAGAGCAGCCCAAACCACATGCCGATAAGCTAAATGCAAACTTTGTCAAGAAACACTGTCCAAGGACAGCCTGTTTATAAAAATACAGGCAGAAAGCTTAATGAAAGATAAATAGATAGCTGCAGTATGTTTGTTTTTCCCCAAAATTATCTGAAAAAATCAAATATATTTAATGAAAATATTCTAGTAACCTCAAAGAAACTTGGCAGTCATAGTCAGTCAGGACTGTTAAAATTTTTTGAGACACTTAACTTGCTAGAAAAGCCACTTCAGCGTGAAAGTCACTCCGTCTCCACTGACGAGCCACAGACAACCTTGAGACAGAAAGTGCTGAGTTTTACAGCTACCAGCGCAGAAAAGCAAATCTGTTGATTTCTGTTCCCGAGGACGGGCTGGATATGCCAGCAGGAGCAAACAGAGCCCACTGCCTGTCAGCAACGAAGCTGCATCTTGAAACTCCTGTCCTGATTCTCATTTCCATGAAAGAAACAGAAGGACAACCTTCCATGTAACACGAGTGACCCCATCAGTAGTAAGCTCCATCAAATCTGCCACCAGCCATCAACGGAAGAGTTCGAAAGACCCAGAAGTAGGGCTGGGAGTTCAGGGCACGAGCCGGAGCTGGGACTTGCCCCTCGGACATATCCCCTGCATCCCATTGACTGCCGGGCAAGACCCATCTCCCTCTGGCCATCCCTGTTCCTGCTCGGCTCGCCACTCCACTGCGGGAGTCGCAGGTGGGTGCAGGAACTCTCGGCTGGTCGTAGGGAGCGTGACCCTGCAGCAAACACAGGCTGCGAGTCTCTCCTGCCTTTGCTTAGGAACAGCACTAGATGTGATTAATAGCTCGGGAAGGAGATTTACGGACCTTGCCAGAAGTCCATCTGTCATGCCAGGAACCTAAATAAAAAAGTTTAGTTTAATACAGTTCTTATACCCCTGTTATGCAAAACGTCACATTTACAGAGTTAGAGGCAAAGTGCTGGATGTCCCACGCGTGCCCAGCCGCAGCCTTCAGGGGAGGGGGAAGAGTGGGGGCACAGGGACAGTACATCCCCCACCACTGTCATAGAATCATAAAATCATTTAGGTTGGAAAAGACCCTTAAGATCATCAAGTCCAACCATTAACCCAGCACTGCCAAGTCCACCACTAAACCATGTCCCTCAGCACCACGTATACACGTCTTTTAAATACCTCCAGGGTGGTGACTCCACCACTTCCCTGGGCAGCCTGCCCGTGCAGGGTGGGATGTGGCTCCTTGCCTGTCACGTCTCCTTGGCTGTAGCTCCTGGGATAGCGTCCCTCCTCCTCGCATGGCTCTCGGTCTTGCTCCCCTCCAGCCTCGTGGGCTCAGCCCCGAGCCCAGGGCTGAGCCATGAGATCCCACTGCCACCCCGTGCCCGGGCGGCACCGCCTCCTGCTCGGCTCTGCTTAAGGAAAACCTATGGGACGTGGCGCTTTGGAGAGGACATCGGGGCTGTGTAAACAGCAGTGCTGCTCCCAAACCTCTTTCTGCAGTCGTTGTTGTGGAAGCAATATAACCCCACCTTTTCTGCAGTGAGGAATGGCCAGTAGTGGCGGCAGCTATTAAAGAAATACCCAGAGCTTTATCCAATGCAGAGTGACTCCAACAGACAAATGGAAAATACTAATCCACCACAACAAGAACAAGTTGTGCTCTGCAGATGTCTTATTCTCAGTGCCTGAGTACCCTCGTTAGCACATTCAGCAAACGGTGGTGCATGCCTCTGCGAACCACAATGTCAGGAGAAACTCGAAATTAATATTGCAAATTGTATTACATTTTCCCTGCACATAAAGCTGTTTTTTTCCTGCAGTTATAAAGAAATCTGAACAAATAATTTAGGGAAAAAAACCCCACCATTCTTCGTTCTTTCATTCTTTTAGAAAGGGAAAAGCTTCAACCAAGCTGCAGCAAGGAAAGGCAGTAATTCAATGCAGGAGCAAATGACCTCCTGAGGGACTCCCGAGAGAACAGAAACAATTCTTTCTCTGCTCTGGAGGCGCCTCTTTTTTGTAGTCATTGCAGTCAGGCCCTTTTGGGGAAGATATCTGGTATATCAGAGCCTTCAGTCCTTTGTCCATGAGTGATTTTTCACTCCTCTACAAAGCTTTTTCAAGAAAAAAACTTCTCTTCCTGTGCCTTTCGGTACACAGTCTCAGGGGAGTGGTACTGCTCCAGGGATGGTATTTTTGTGTGCTCCAAAACCCACAATATGGTGCTTGGTTTTTCCTTATTTGCATGTTATAAAGATGCTGTTGAGTGGGGAATCTAGTGCTCCAACTCCATTCTTAGTGTTTTTCCATCTTCTGTGCATATGTAATAATTTGTACTCTAAGAGATGTGCAGTGACCTCTTTTTTTCAGTGCAAAAAATGTTTTCATTAAAAATAAAACAACAGATACATCAAGACATTTCCTCTTGTAAAGCCTCATGTTCTGAATATAAAATAGGAATAGCCAGTCTCTACAATGCTTTCTTATCGTGCTATGCAGCTAAAATACTGGCTGCAGCTTGAATCCTGTGTTCAGTTTTGGGCCCCTCACTCCAAGAAGGACGTTGAGGTGCTGGAGCGTGTCCAGAGAAGGGCAGCGGAGCTGGGGAGGGGTCTGGAGCACAAGTCTGATGGGGAGTGGCTGAGGGCAATGGGGGGGTTCAGTCTGGAGAAGAGGAGGCTGAGGGGAGCCCTCATCGCTCTCTACAACTACCTGAAAGGGGGTTGTGGTGAGGTGGGGGTTGGTCTCTTCTCCCAAGTAACCAGCAACAGGACGAGAGGAAAAGGCCTCAGGTTGCACCAGGGGAGGTTTAGATTGGATATTAGGAAAAATTTCTTCACCAAGAGAGTGGTCAAGCATTGGCACAGGCTGCCCAGGGAGGTGGTGGAGTCGCCATCTCTGGAAGTGTTCAAAAAACGTGTGGATGTGGCACTTCAGGACATGGTTTAGGGAACATGGTGGCGCTGGATTAATGGTTGGATTTGATGATCTTGAAGGTCCTTTCCAACCTAGTGATTCTGTGATTCTGTGATTCTGTAAAAACAAGAGAGCAAGTGAGAGAGCGGGAGATTGGGCTGTTGCGTAACAGACACAGAAACAAACTTTATAGGCAGCTCTATACCTTCCATGGATAGATAATTCATTGTAGTGTTAGCAACAACAACAACGATGGTAAAGTCTTCAAATCATATTCTTTGTTTCAACCCGGTTTTGAAACAACTCAAGGAACAATTCCGGATTCCCAAGAGCCTGCGGTCACAGCAGGGAACACCGCAGCAAAGCCAAGGCTTGCCGGGGCTCAGCCTACCTGGGACCCAGCTGCACGTGTCTCCCTTCTCGCCTCCGCGCCGCGGCTGCCGTCGGGCTCAAGGAGGGATCTGAGGTCTGGCAAGCCTGCTGCCATCGCCAGCACACGCACGGAAACGAGGTAAGGCAATTTATTAAATAAAGAGTCTTCACCCTGCGTGTGCGAGAGGCAGCAAATTCGTTCGAAGCTGCTGATGCGAAGCAGTTTGCAGACGGTGTTTACACAGAGGGACTGGAGACCGGCACTGGGCTCGGTGCTTACTTTAAATACGACTCATTCCATTGAGGCCCAACAGCAATACGTATATGCTTAAAGTGAAATATTTTTCTACGATATATGCTGAATCAGGACCTGCATATAATTTAGGAACAAAAAGCTCCATTTCTGTAGCTATTCACTGGGGGCCTTACACTAGATTCCCTTTTACCTGAAGGCATGCAGTCCCATTTGCACTGTGAATATTTATAACCGTGAATTTAAATGATCTCTCTTTCAGTAAAGAAGCTTAACAGTCTAAGGCTGGTTAAATCATTTGCTGGAAAATATTCAAAATGTGAACACAAAATAGGAGCAAAAACTATCAAAACAAATTCGCAGAGACATTCAAAAAAGCACACACAGAATACGTATCAGTTCATTTGATCGGCTCTTGTCTTACTGGTGTACTGACTAAAGCCGAATTCAGAAGGCAGGAAAATTAGTTATTTCCCCCATCTTGAGGAGACGACATTAGTATGCTGATGCTAAACTCGTGGGTTCTGTAACTAATATGCCTTGTTGGTTACAAATTGCATTTGAAATATTCTGAAATGTTAGAGTTGACTGAATTATCAAAAACCAGAATTGTTAATATTTTTACAAATAGAAAGTGTCAGGTTTGTTCAAGATGATTCACAAATTCATACCACTCTTTAGCTGACAGACTGCAGATCACTGCCAAATAATGGGCATAATAGCTCACAAGTCCCAGAATTTTCCATTAATTTAGGGTAAATAATAATTCAGATGAAAAGTCATACTGCTAATTACTCTAATTTAAAGAGCATTTCAATTACCTAATTGAAGAACAGAAACAGTGCACTCAATTTAGGTGGTCAGTCACAGTTCAGAAATCATGAATAGTAAATGATTAATACACAGCACAGAAACAGTCGTAATCTGAAAATTATCCCTTTGAATAATCTAGCTGGCAACAACGGACACTTGCAATCAATTAGAGGAGCTGGCTGAAAACTTCACATTGGAATAATGCTCCCATGGAAAGTTCAGTTTTTCACAGCATTTTACCCAAAATTTGGGTTTTGGTCCCCTAGGAAGGTCACACATATCTTTTATTGCAGGCTGCTTTGCCCCGGATCACAGTATCATAGAACAGTTTGGGTCGGAAGGGACCTTAAAGGTCATCTAGTTCCAGGTGGTTTACTTTTTTTTCACTTCATAGGAGCCAATTTATCCTGGATCAGGCTGTCCAACTTTTGGTGGCATTTCCGTAGCCGTTCCTTGTCTCGGTGCTGTCGTGCCGGCGCCGCGGGGTGAGACCTGCTGTTATTCAGTAGGTGCCTATTAGTTTTAATGCAAAACAATATTTTTTTTAAAGACTGAAAAAATAAAAGTAATGACCACTTTCTAACTCTGCTGGAAGTGTTAAATTTTCAAAATGACAAATATGTTAAGGAAACAACTTTAGGGAAATGAGAGGAATGTATGTACTTAAGCCACAAAATACGTTTCCCTAC
>NW_010523848.1:0-11162 GCF_000687285.1 Phaethon lepturus | reverse complement strand
TACAAGCGCTGTAAAATGCTGGGAAGTAATCAGTTTGTCATAATTAATCTACTTGAAGCTATAAACCTTTCAGAAAGTGTGAATCACTGTTTAACTCCAAATCCCATTTAGCTGTTACATTAGCAGATGCTGTACAGCTGCCTTTTTTTTTAGGAAGGCTTTAATTAGAAGTGTGAACCTTGCTCCGGGCTCACGCCTCGGAATGCTGCTGCCGCGGCTGGCATCCCGGTCCTGGGAGGCTGGCAAGGGCTGGACGCACACGGTGGTCACTCCCCTCACGGCCTGAGACTTTGATAATTGGACATTAGTAACGAGGCCTTAATAAGTAACTCAATAATAAACTAAGTCAGTACACAAATTAAATAATAAACTACTTAACCTAAATATATAAAAAATAAGTAAATAAATACAAATACTAAGCATTTGTAACTAAAGCACAAAATTAAGACAAAGAGATGAATTTAAATTGTTTTGAAAATAGCTTCATTCAATGAAAAGTGCCCTTCAGATTGGTCAAAACATATTCAAGACTCTTGTTGCATCTCCCGACCCTTCCCAGGGAAAAGAGAAGGAAAGAGGGAAAATCTTATAGCAGAAATGTTCTATTCCAGCTATTCAAAAATAATAACAATTAAAAAAAATTCTGAAACTACATTTTAAATTAGACCATACCAAATTTCCATTCAAAATCTGAGTGTAAGAAAACAAAAGGACAAGCAAGCCATGTTTTGTAATTGGTAAAGCAAACCAGAAGCGTCCCAGCTGCTCAGCACTGTGAGCGAGACTTAGGAATTCTGGTTTTTTCCCAGTAAGTCAGATAACCGGCTATTGTTGTTATCAGTGTATATTTTCCCTTCCTTCAGAGTTTGTATAAATTATTTGCTGTAGCAACTCCCAGTGATAATAAGTTGTACAGTCTAATTACATGTTGCATGAAATTATTCCCATTTGTCAGTTTTCACGTTCCCACATAAGAAATTCTGTTTAAACAAGTCATACCTTCCAGAAAAGGTTGGTGTTTTTTCACTTTTATCTTAATTACCTACCTAGTTGTTGTTTAAATATTGTTGCAGATAGGCCGACATGTCTAGGTAGCGGTGCCAGGGCTGGCTGAAGCTGCACGCTTCGCAGGGTCCCCGGGAGCTCCTGGTCCCTGTCCCCGTGCAGCCGACCAGCTGGAGCGAGCGGCTGGCACATGGTGGCACTTACTGGGACTTGCGGAGAAAGAGATGAACTTCCTAAAAAATTGGAGAGTTCGCAACATATGGTCTCAGTGCGTGAACAGATCTTCTCCAGTGTGAGCACAGCAAAGAACGGGGGGGAAACTCTGAAAGTGAAACCACTGGTTGACGCCGAGTGAGGAATTCATTAGGAATGAAACGCCCTGATTGAACGCAGAGTGTTTGAGTGAGCTTCCTCTCTGTGCAATCTCATGAAACGCCATGGAAAACGCCTACCATAGGGATGAACAGTATGAGACCTGCTCTTTACTCAGCCAGTTTTCCAGCCACAGCAGCGTCCTTTTCATTGCTTTCATTCTGCAGCCCAGATGTTTTATGTCCTACCACCCTAAGTCCCGGAGGGGAGCAGAGCAGTAACCCCCACTGGAGCCCTGCCACCGTGGCATCACCGCACCACATCGGTGGGAGAGTCACCTTAGAGCTCAGGAGAAGTCAAGTGCTAAAACTTGGGATCACCAGAAAACAGCTTGCTGTGAAGAATGCAAGAACAAGGTGTAGCTGAGGTCTCTATGCAGTAGATAAAGATATTTGCTCAGAGGTAGCAGTTTTGTGGTTTTTGTCGTGATGCAAGGATACTATGAGTGCATTAATCCTTTTCGTGCAATTGCTGCTCCTTGGTGTTTGTCTAATCTACTTAGAAACACAAAGGGGCACCACTCCAGTGTTGATAGGGACTCAGCTCCCACCACAGTTCTTCTGCATGGGTCTTCCCTGAAGTGAGTCGTATGTGAAGGAGGAGCCTCTGCGTCCCTCAAACACGTGGGAACAGGAGGAGGAAGGCTCCTCCTGCCCATCACCTCTCTTAGGACAACGGAAGTGTTGTTGCTCACTCGCTTTTTGGCCCTCTGAGCCGCTACGCAGCCCCGTGGATGTCATGCAAGCAGGTTCCTATCTGTTAAACTGTCATGAGAAATGTAAGCACCGTTTTTCACACAGGCTCTCTGCTGCTTTTTGCATGAGCCACAGGAAAGCTGGAAAGGCACCGTGTCTAGAACTCTTTTTTCTCTTTGAGGAACAAGGGCCCTGGCTGCACTCATGGTGTATCTTAGCTCAGTTTTGTAAAGCTCAGGACAGCCTTGGCTGTTTGTTCCTTAATATTGTTTAGAAACCAGCACAGCTGATGCTGGAGGTGCAGCGCTGTTACGAGTCACCGCATGAGGAGAGCTGACCTGGCAATCAGGTTGGCTTTTCCTTTGCTGCCTACACTGATGCATCAGAGACAGGTACACAAGGAATTAGGCAAAAAGTATATTTTAATTTCACATGCTGTCAGGAAATGGCTCTGGCCTCCCCTTCCTGCCAGCAGCGGGATTTTGCTGGGACTCCCTTCCTGCCGGAGGAGGGCTGCCCGCCGCACCCCGGAGCGCGGCTAACGGGGACAGTTTCTGCTGGGACTGCACTGACCCCCAGTGACACTCAAGCAGTCCCTGGGGGTTCATACATCTCTGTCTTATATAGACAGCACTTCCACAGGGCCTCTTCCAGTCATTTAATAAAGTATGTTATTAGCTGGCCTTAGCAATAAAACTCCTTTTCTCTTTGCCATCCCAAGTGCCCTCAGTTGCTGCCGGAGATGCTGCCTCTCCCCAGCAAAGCAGGATGTCTCGAACCTCAGGCACGGGCAGAACATGAGTCCCTCCCCAGACGGCAATGTCTGAGCAGTTTATCTCTTTGGGTACGAGCAGTTCCCAGACCCTGAGCGCAGGAGATATGGAAGAGGGATGAAAGGCTTCCAGCTCCTTCGTGGTTGTCCTAGGCTTCGGGCCAAGGGGGATGATCTGCCTGGGGCAGCGGTTCATCCTTTTCAAGAGGCTCATGACTTCTTAGTGGACCTGTTTTCTGGAAGACTTAAAATCATCCTTCCCAACTCAGATTATTTAGATCCTCATAACAAATATTTACCTTTACATGGTTACTTTAAATTCTCTCCTTTTTTTTTCCTCCTCCTGAAGTTTTTATTTTATAAAAAAAACCCAAACAACTATTTTTCCTCCTGATTGTTTCCATCCAACACTGAACCTTGCAACTCCTAGTTCTGAAATGAACCTCATGATTAGTAATTCTCTAGTAATTAATAACTACGTGGTTCTTGGGGTGGGTTGCTCTCCATGATCCAGACCACTGGATATGTAGCTCCTTCTGCTTCACACCAGGAAAGCAGACCACGTTCAGCCACAAAGATTAGAGAAAGTCATCAGAGACATTGATCAAAACGTACAAACCGATCCATCTATTTCCTGCCTACGCACAGTACAGGTCACTTCTGCTCTGGAATGACGGCAGCCTCCTGCCGTGCCTGAGGGGTGCCAAGCATGTCGGGTGTTTAGACAAAATGGGATGAAGAGACCGTTATTACCTTCAACCCGCGAGATGCTGAGGAGGAGCCTCGGGGGGGTCTCGGGCAATGCTCCTGGCTCAGTAAGAAGCAGGAGCCCACCCTACCTGCTCAGCAGTGGTGGCCCGTCTGGATGCAGGCTGGGAGTGCCGGGAATGGAGAAGTCCCCCCTGGAGGCACCCGTGCAGTGATGGGCGAGCAGAGGGAGCTGCTGAATAAAGGGTAAGAGCCGGCTAATTGAAGCCAGTGCTATTCTTGAAATGTTCTTGTTCCACCTAACAGCTCTCCTGGTTCCTGATTCACCACCATGCTTAAACTCTAATGACACTGGTTGCTTTGAGACTTCAAGTAAGGAAATTTTAATAAAAGCTTGACTTGATGTTATTCCACCACAAGCTCTGCGCTGAATTAAACATAAGGCTGAAGAGACATGTTGACAGTACATCAGCATGAAGTCCTGCTGGCCTCTGCTGAATATGGGTAAATAGTTTTATGTCATTTTCTTTCAGGCTCATTTCCAGCTTTCAATCAGTCTCACATATAACATGGCTGAAGTGCTGCACAAGGCATCTTATCATGGCCAGTTGTCTGAAATGTGGAGATATGGCTAATTTTGAGAAATGAATCACTTGTCTTTCCCATTTTCATGATTATGATGTTAGCCTATGCTGAAATACAGGCGTTCAGCCAGAGTATACTGTGCCTAATACACACAGAATACCACAGAAAATAGCTACGTGATAAAAAAGAGCTAAATAATCTGTGCAGTCTATTACTGATGTTCAGCTAGACTGTAACTTTCTCTGAGCCTTCGTCTCCAATACCACAACTTTATTCTTTGATAAAATAACATGTTTTCCAGACAAAGCGAATGCTGCGGGGTGGGTGTGCTTGGAAGAAAGCGTGTGGAGGGTGCAATCTGGGAATCCATCACCCCAGCGAGAGCAGGCGGACACGATGCACGGGAGGGTAGGAATCCTGCGCCCTGCGTGCCTGGTTCAGTTTGCCCATGGCAGCGTGAGATTGCGTTTGGCTAAGGCAGTCTCACCACTACCCTAGTCCAGGTAATTTAAGAAATGTGTTAATTTGCACGGTTGATTAATCTCTCAGTACAGCAGCACGTACTGTTGTAATCCAGCACGCAGGGAGCAGGATTCCATTGCACGGGGACAGTCACGAGGCCAACGGGGCGATATCCCTGCTTGCCGCAAGACAGCGGGAAGTTTGTTCGGATTTTACCCAAGTGTTACGACCTAAACAGGAGCAGCCACAGTCCAGTCAGGGCTGCATGTCCCTACCTCACCTGGACCACCCCCCTGGTGCACGGGCTGCCGGGGGACCGGCGGGGGCTGGCGGCACCGGTCGCTGCGGCGAGAGCGTCTGACGTACAGCACGCATCACCCAAGAAAAGATTAGCAGGCAACGTTCAGCTGCCATCTGCTGCTGCTGCGGGACCAGCTGGTCTCTGGAGAGAGGAAGGGGCCAGCTCGTAGCGGCGAGAGAGGCTCCTGCAGCTCCCTGTGCCCGCACGGTGCCTGGGAAGGAGAGGAGCACGGCACCCGGCAGCGGCGGTGCTTCGTGCCCGGGGGCTGCGGACAGCCGGTGGAACGTACTGAAAGAGGCAGAGTTTCTCCTGCGGAAGGTCTTGCCCAAAGTTGTCCGCCAGACTGCATGGAACACCAATGGCTGTTGCCACTGCACAGAAAAAGAGGAACAAAAATCCACTCGGAAGGGTCTGTTAATTAACAGCCACCGCGCAGGCTGCAGGCAGTGCAGCTGTTAACTTGTTAAGGTGAAAGTGGGGAAAGAAAGGTGCTGACAGCTATTACTGAATTAGGAAAAAAAAACCTAACAAAATGAAGGTTTATTAACATTTTCCATTGGACTTAAAAAGTTCTCTCCTTCTCAAAGATTAGAATAAAATTGGTTTGAGGGGACAGCTTTATTGAATTACGAGTTAATTTTTAGAAAGTTCATATAGCTAGTGTTTTCTGGAAGTAAATATCAGCCTGACACTTTCCTTCGCCTGCAATTCCAGCATTGTTCTGGCAATGGCTTATCGCTCTGGGCAGGATTCCCAAAATATTTTGCATCAGTCAGGAAAATGCCCATGTCACGGTAGTTACCGTGGTGTTAAGCTAAACAACATCTTTCCAGTTCTCCGAGTCAGAGGAACTGTGCAGCCGGAGCCTCATCCCGCCAGCACCCCGCACCGCAGGGAGACAGACGGCGGCTCTCCAGCCATCTGGCTCTGGGATTTTCCATGTGCAGCCTCAAATCCATAGGAAGTTGGCAGTGGAAGAGAAAGCTGTTTGGATCGTTTTCATCAGATGTTAACACTCAGACAAATCTTTCCTTCGCAGCAGTCCTCGCCAAGCAGCAGAAAGACCAGAGCGTGCTTTGCTGGATCCAAAATCATCATGGGGCATCTTCTCAGGAGGCTTCATCATCCTACTCCTCTGCTGGGGCCGCAGGAGCCCACGGCTTCACCACCACCCGGGCAGCCACCTCCACCTACAACGGAAGCCCCTGCTGTGATGGAACCAAAGTTCGGAGGTATCAAGCCTAGAAAGAAGATGGGTGGTCTTCTCCTAGGTGGTGTGGGGACAGCTGGCATGGAAACAGCGGCAGTGACTCAGAAAGTTCCCTCTCACACCGCCGGACTCCCAGGATGTGTTTTAAATAGTGGGGAAGTTCTTATCAAACTAAGTAGAATGTCACATTTCTGAAAAACTGAGTTTTGTTTTGTCTTTGAAAGGGAATGACAGGTTTGTGACACATAACTGCATGGCACCTTTAATGCCACACAAATCAATATTTTCCTTTAGTCTCTGTGTCCTGATAGTTTACTGCCTGTCTTTAGTAGACTGATTTATTTTTTTATTTTCAGGGGTGATAAATTGCAGTATATTAAGATAATGGTATAACATTTGTTCCCATTAAAATGTATATAACCAAAATGTAAAAGTAATTTAATTTTAAGTGGAAAATAATGATTGCTGTTGAGATGCCCAAAGACAACTTATTACTCATCCCCATCAACGTTTTATTAAACAGGAATTAAACAAAGAAAAAAAAAAGGAAGGTTCAATAAAAGTATTTTGAACATATGCTATATTAATGGTCAATCATAGTATGAGATATATCGAAGCTTTGAAGAAAAATTGCATAAGTTTAGCTGCTCGGAGTTTTCTGTCAAAATGATTTGTTCATTTTAAAGTACGTTTCCTGTAAAAGAGATTATTGAACTCTCTTACAACATCTTCATTCAATTTAGCAAATCTAGAGATTCTCCGCCTGAATTATTACCATGAAAGAAGCTTTGGCCGTTGCATCCGGAGGCTCCTCTGCTGCCCAGGTGCTGGACGACTCTCCCAAGCTGCCTCCCGTGATGGTCCATGCCCTCAAACCAGAAAAAGTGCCTCAAGAGACTCTGTGATGCCTCCTGGAAGCTGTCCTCCGTGAAGGTAGAATACCAATAGAGAGAAAGAAGAAAGTAAAGCGCCTAAAATACATTTCTACTGAAGAGCTATGCTTGTTAACGTTTTAACCTATTTTTTCTGAATTATTCAATACACGTGCAAAAAGATGGAGTATTCTGATATTCATAATAGCCCAACAGAAGATGGAAATGAGAATTGTATGTTTTTGCTCTGCTATTAGTATTGATTGTCTTTACATTATGTAGCACAGCCTTTTATCTTCATTGACAAAATAACGCATTCGCTTACAGCGTGCGCGATGTGGGGATTTGTGTGGAATGGCTGCAAGAGCCGAAACACACCGCTCTAACATATAATCCAAAACTTATTTACTAAGCTGAGTTGCACAGCAGGACTGTGATTTCTTGCCTACCGTTTCTATTCTGCAAGAGTCACACAGGCCACGCTCACCCGGTCCAGCCCAGCGAAGCATCACCTTCACCCAGGAATCGGGACACTTGCCCCCACCTTTCGTCAGCCAGATCCAGCTGGTGGTCCTGTTTCTACGTGGAGCAGATCCACCCCAGGCTCAGCCAGTTCTCCTAAAGTAAAAAAAAAAAACAAACACAAACACTTATAAAACCCCTAACCCTCATAAACATACTTCATTCATAAATATGTTTAACGCCAAGCTTCACGACACAGAGGCATTTGGCATCTATTTCCTTGTGATCATGGACATCATTTCTTATTAGGCTCCAGCCATAGCCTTTCATCGGTGCCACCGCAAGCCCTTGCTCACCCCTTCACCGGGCTGAAGCTGTTACGAGCCTAACAGCAGCAGCCAGGTCTTGAAATGAAGAGAAGGGGGAAGTAAATGTATTCTTTAGCTGTATGAGCAACTATTTTTTCAAGGAGCAAAACTGTGTAACATCCAAATAGAGAAAAACAGGGATTAAAAAAAAATGTCCGTGTCTTTACTTGATTACTCATTAGGTACGATACCCTGGTTTCTTTAATGGTATTGCATCCCCCTGAGTTTTGGGATGGTGAAGCAGCTTTGCGATCTGGAATCACTGTTTCTTTCCTCAGTCCCGTATTATATATGACGCAAGCAAAAGCCTCTCTCATTTCGTGTGGTTGCCATACCCACAGCCTGTCTCCAAGCTCCCAGCCAAGCTTTCCCAAAAAGCAGCATTTGAGAGATCTCAAGGCACTACTCAAAGCGTAAACCATTCAAGTATTTCAAGTGGGCTGAACATGATGGAAGGACATAGAAATAATTCTTCAGGCTCTGAAAGGCTCTATGTCCTGATTTTCTTCCTTAACAGCCACGAAAGGTTTAAATGGTAAAAGAATAAAATGACCAAGAAGTGAAGTGGCATAAAAACAATTAACAAGGCGGTGCAGTGGTATTTTCAATAAACTTTAAGAGGAAAGGACTGGATTTCATACTCCACGTGATCATCGCAGTCGCCAGGGCTGCCTACGAAGGACCGATGCTTTGCCGGGTTCGCACCAGGAGCTGACGGTACCACGAGCAGGACGCACTCATGGCACGGCCGCCGCACCACTGTGCAAGGCTCCCACCCCTGCTCGTGGCCCGCACGTGCCACTGGCGAGCCATCGAGGAGGATTCCTCGTGCGCACTCAGCAGCTAATGGTGTGCGTTGGGCCGGGCTGTTGCACGGCACCCGGGAGTGACCCGCGTGGTACCCGCGTGGTCGGCGGGTGCTGCTGCAGGGCTCTCCAACAGCACGCCCAGGAAAGGCGCGGGGAGGCTGGGGAGGACGCGGTGGGGTTGGAAGCAAGTTGTAAGGAAGGCTGCCTATCGTAACACGAGAAAGTAACTCAGAAAGTGAAATGAACTCACAGGGAAACAAGGAAAAAAAAAAAAGGAAACAAATTTTCATCCAGATATATATGGGAAAAAACCTCACCACTTTTCAGACTGTCCTGTAAAAGTTCAAATTCAGGTCCTGCAAATCTTATCCCCATTTTCCTCCTGACTCCATTCCTGATGGGCCATCAGAGGGGCGCGTGCATGCAGCCACAAGTGCTTTAGCAGACCTGCTAGAAGGTGGCAGAGGCCACAGCAAAGTGTTACAGGCAGGGGCGTATGGATGGAATTGCTCCTCCTGATAACAGGAGCTGGGAAGGGCTGAAGTGCCTCTTGCTCAAGTGCCTTCACACTTGTGTGTGGTTCGGCTGGTTAGAGCACAAGCAGCTAATATGCAAAAGATACAAAGGAACTACCAAGTAAGAAATTTGTGCTTCTAATTTAACAAACTAAAATGCTTAAGAGAAAGGTAAAGGATTGATGACTAAGATTTACAAGCACAAAAATGAAGGAGGCTGCTGTCGGAAGCCTGAAACCAGTTTGTGAAGTGCACAGCATGGATTCTGTGCAGCATTCACTTCCCTCCAAAGCCTCGCACCTCTCGTGAATTTAGATTCAGACCAAGTTCTGTGTCTGGGATGCAAAACAGGGTGGGAAGTCGCCAGGTGAAGCCTGTTAGTAAATTAATGTTTTGTTTCCTAAGTGATTCATAAGCTTTCCACGAGTAGGTAAAAGGGACTCGGTGATTAAGATGACTGCTAATACCCAACATAAATAAAAAGCCTGTTCTGCAGTGAGCAAATGTGCTCGTCTCGCTCAGGCGTGACACCATTAGCCAAGAAGGCTCCAGGAAAGAACAAAGTCCCACCTGGCTCATTCATTTCAGCTCAGCTGCTAATTAGTCACTGCAGTCTCTCAGTCCACGTATTAATGGGGAAAAGGCAGAACTACGTGTTAGAGCAAAGGCCAATAAAAACATCTAACAATATTTTGATTAATGCATATTTGCCATGATTTAAATGAGGTCCTCTCATCAGTCACTGCCTGTAATGGACAGGTGCCATGGTTGGAGGACTCATTTTGCTCATCACATCTTCTCACGCTCATCTAAGCGCTGCCCATCACTGCTCGGAGCGCGCCCGGCGAGAGCGGCACAGTCCCCAGGTGCCACAAGGGGCATTGGAGCGAGCACCAGGTCGCACTTGTGACAGCAAGCACAAGGGCGGCTTAGCGGCGTGGTGACATTCACGCTGTATGTCACGTCGCTGCTCAGACGCATTTTTTTCTCACCTGCAAATATTTAGGTGATGCTGGCCTCTGACTACAAGTTATATCAAATTAGCATGAGCGATGCTCCGTGTCAAACAGCCTTCGCAGTGCCACCAGTGCTTATGGAGATGTGTGGCGTGGGGTGGCCAGGAGTGGCCAGAACTGGCCGTGACTAACGCCCCGGCGGCCACAGACAGCAAGGAAGCTCGGAGCATGCCCCGTCACCACCGGCAGATGAGCTTAACTCACCCACTGCTAATTGCTGCTTGGGTTTGTTGCATTTCAGCCACTTCTTTCCAGAGACACATCCACACAGCCCCTGCCCTCTCTACCAAGAACAACACTATAAATTGAGCATAATCCTTCTGAATTTCTTTGTCCTGGTGACATGCTCTTTTGGGGGGTTATATAACAACTACTGAAAAACGAGTGGTACACAGCCTGGTCTGCCACTTAGGATTTAAGCCCCTGAAGAACTGCAGGTGAAAAAAAAAAATTGCAACTCAGCAAAAAAGCCTACTTTACTGCAGACTGATTATGTTTCTCAAGTTCCCTTCACCTCCCATTTTTTTGGGGGGGGGGGGGGGGGAAAGGAAACCTTCAATACCAGCCCAGAAATGTTCCATGTAAGCAGAACAAGAACTGCTGTTGCTCAGGGCCCCTGGATATCAGACTGTGACTTCAGTATTTGCAGAACACCTCCTGAGGGAACGTGGAGAGCTTAAAAATTAAGGAAAGTATTGTTACATGCAGATACGGTTTGCATTTCGGTTACTGAAAACAAGGAGGCCATAGAAAATCAAGGTGGGAGATCGTTACCACAGCCAGTCCATTCAGCCTCTGACAGGCCAGGTACAGCTACAGATGGTCATAAATTTTGAAAGTACACACAAAAATGCTTTAGTTATATTTAATCCAACAACAGAAACAGTACTAGCAAAATCTGGAATAGCTCAAGTAGTCAATCCTCTACAGGAACCAGTCCTTATTTTCTGTCAAAATTAGAAATACAGGGAATCCTAGAATTGGAAGGGACCTTTCAAGGCCATCCAGTC
>NW_010523847.1:0-13340 GCF_000687285.1 Phaethon lepturus | reverse complement strand
TGCCCGAAGGAGGCCGTGACCCTGTGGGAAGTCTGCCCTGGAGCCAGCTCCTGGCAGTTGAAATCCCTACTTGTAGATGTTCTCCTTGAAATTCATCAGCTCCCAGCATTTGGAACAAGATATATATGATGTGGTGAGAACTAGGTCCAACTACATGTTCTACAGCTTACTTCTAGGTGCAATGTAAAAGAAGAAATTTTACTCACTGCAGGTAACTACTTGTCCAGGTTTGGTGATTATTGTAAACTACGATGTTTTTAATCCTTGTAGGGATTGCAGTTGCATGCCTTCCCTCCTTATAAAGACAGGGTTAAAGAAAGTGATCTCTAAAGTTTTCTGGAAGAACCTAACATTACTATTAAGAAAATGCCAAAAGTGGCCCTATGTGGAGTTTGAGGCAGCTGCTTTTCATCCAGAAACTGACAAATGCTGCATATACTGACATCTTAGTAGTAGTAACAGCTGCATGAACGGAGAATGAAAGATGACCTGCTCATCGGGGCAATGCAGCCTAAGACATGTTGCCCTCTTCCAAGTGGGTTGCTGGAAAAGGGATCAGGCTGTATTTCATGCTACTGGCATGAAATTTCCACTTCTCCTGCAAACTATTTTTGTTTAAAGCTCTCACTTAACTATGGCAGCTGAGATGTATCACCAAGTGTCCTCTGCTGCTTGGAAACTCTATTCATCTTTACTCCACAGAAGGAGAAAATCTAGAAGTTTGTCTTTAGTCAAAGGACTTCCAGTGCCTACCAGGCTGTACTGGAAGACCTAAGACCTGCTTTGTAGGCTGAAGCGTTGGAATGGAGCACTCTTTCACTCTTAGAAGAAAACTGTATTGTTGCTGCTTTCCCTTTTGTCAATAAACTACCAGCCTTACAGAATAATTAAAATTAGTTCCTCCTGGTAGGAAAATGTCCTAAATACCAAAGAGGCTTCTCTAGACTTGCTTATTCCATCAGACGGGCTCTTGCTCAGTAATGATTAGGCTTTGCTGAACACTTCTTGCTAGTCTTCTTTACAGGCAAATATCTGTAATTATCCCTTTCCATCCTGCAGCACCTCCTGAACCCCACAACCTGAGGAACTTCTCCCCTTCCTCTTACTTCCTTACTGTTTCCCTCTTGGTTCTCAAGCCAGCCATCAGTTATAAACACCACTTGCCTCTCATGGAGCAATTTCAATCTCTTGTACACAAAGGGCCACCCAAACTTGTGAACACGTAGCTCTAGGGATGCAGGTGGCTAGACATACAGTACCAATGTACAATGCCCAAGAGGGACTGTTTAAAGGGTATTTTAACAGACTGGTACTTGTTTTGGTTTTGCTCTTCCCAGATATTTTTCTAAAGACGCTATACCCAAACCTATAAATACTAGAGTTTTACATATTATTGATTTTGAGCAAGATGTCACATTTCATCTCAGATGGGTTTGTATTTTGATTAAATTAAAAATAAACAGCTTCTTTATGCCGTCTTAGAAACTATTCCAACTACTCATGATTTGTCTTGATTTGAATATGGTTAGCTCACTATTATTTGATATGAGAACTAAGAAACATCTGGACAGATTATTGTTCTTTGTTTGAACTGTACAGACACTACATATTCATAAAATACTTGCATTTTGGTGTCTAGTTTGAATATTTAATGTTTAATAATGAATGAAGTTGAACTTTGAACTCTGCCTGTTAAAAATTCATATATACAAGTTAGCAAAAATTTAAAAAATTACAAATGAAAAGGAAAAAAATCTATTTTGGAGCAATATTTTAAAAGTTATTGTTATAAGACAATTTATCATGTCAGAATTTTTTTCTTCACTGACAAATTAACTAGAAGTCCAGCAAAGTGCTAAGTTAAGCCAATTCACCTGTTTTTATAATATTGCCAAACTGGTTAACTAAATCCATTTCCCAGTTTGACAAGTTAAATCATCAAGATGAAATAATTGGATATTACATCATATTTCAAGAGTAGGAGGCAAAGAAAGGACCTCATCACTGGGAAGCATTGGATGTTTTGATCCAGGGCAGGTCCAGGTCCATGTTAACTCAGCCACTCAGCATGAGCTCAGCAGTGTCAGGTTGGGAATAAGAAATAATGTGGTAAATGAAGGGCTGTGTCAGTGCATAGCAAAAACAGAGGAGCAGTTTGAATTAGAAAGGCTTATCTCACTTTGCTAAAATACTTACTTAAATACTGAGCCAGCTGACTGCTAATTTTGTAAAAAGCATACGTGCTAAATATCTTTGGTCAAGTGACAATCAACGTTAGTCAAGTCAATTTAAGATTTGCTTTATTCAGGTTTAGTTTTCGACCAAATCTCTGATTGGTTGTAATTTTAAAATATGGACTGTGTTCTGTGCACTTAATGTGATTTTTTACAAGCATGCTCCCCATGCAATTCAAAAGTAAACTGATCTGAATCATCTTTGTTGGATACACCACAATTTCTGGCATCTTTCATTGCTGAGGCCTTGCAGAAGAGCTTTTTTGACCTTTGAACATAAATCAGATAAATTATCCAAACACATTACTAAACTAATATAGCTGCTGTTTTAGAACAGTTACTTCTGCTTGCAACCTGCAAAAACCCCTTAAGCATAAGCAGATATAGAAACGTCCCTCTAATGTTACCACAGGTTTTTGAAATGGGAAATTCTGGCTCCCATTCAATTGTAAGGGAAAAGTAACTCCTTAGGATCATCTGTTACAGTTCACTCTAGATGAAGGCTGTTTGTACATTCTGTGTTCCTAATCCTGTAAATGAGAGGTGCATTAATTCTTTGGAATCAATCAGTAGCAGCACAAAAATTGCAATTAAGGTTTAAAGCATTCCACAGGTAATGTGTAAGTACATATTGATTACATATATATGTAATTTTTTATGACTTTGATGACAGCCCAATATTTAAAACTAAAAATAGTTTTAAATGCAGTGCTAATACTACATTTACTGCCAAGCTAAATCAGTTAAATACTATTTCTGACTCACAGCAATTTCTGTTTAAATAAAATTTACAGAGAAGCAATGCTAACTATTACTGACTTACTATATTGCTACTTCTGAGCTACAGAATCTCTGGCATGAGCTGATGTAGTCTCTAGGGCACCACAGGGTAGCACACGTGTATTTAGCAAGAACGTGAAATGAGAGGCACAAGGAAGAGAAAAGGCACAGACATGGGAATGTAAATCATGTCAGCAACACACGGAGTCAGTAGGGGTTTGTGCCTGAATTATTTTTATAATAATGCAAAGATTTTTGAACAGAACTACATATTCGTTCAAGATCACAGACAAAAGTGTATAGAGGCAGCAAAAATCAAACTAGCCTGGCACGACTGCACTCTGCCCCGAAGAAAGGGCGATGCGTAGCCTTGATGCCCACAGACCAAACAAGGAACTGTAGCTGTGACTCAGCCCCTTGCTTTCCCCTTATTCTCCATATGATGTAATCTGTACCAGCCCTTTTCCTGGTACACGTTACTTCTCCCTCCACCCCCGCTCAGCTGTGCTGACAGTGAATCGGGAGACAGAGCCAATGCTCCATGCATCCCTCCCACACGGAGGCGGGTAGCAGAGCGGCAGCAGCTCCCTCCCCTACAGCCTCGGGATCTGCAGCACAGGCAAACTGGAAGTAATGGGACAAACTGGTGCCTTGATACTCTTCTGTGGAGGCTGACAAGCACCCGTGTTTCAAACCTGAGGAGAAAGTTAAAGTGAGTAAGAGGGAAAAACTCTAAAAGATGATGGCTTCTTCAAGCACTCAATTTTTTTTTTTTTTTTTTGAGTGATTTCTCTGACCCGTCCCTTCTATTTAGACCTTTGTAGCTCAGCTCTTTATATTGTCAAATTTTACTGCCCTTTCACACTGAGTAATAATCCTCTCTGGAATCATGCACAATTTACTATGCAAAATGCTACTTAGCGCAAGTCAAGTAATTTGAATGTCCCAAATTTTCAATCCTGGTTGTGATTCTGGACAACAATGGTGGAAAATATTTTGCTCAGAGCGCTGTTTATCCCTGTGCTTTTTAAATAGCATTTCCCAGAACTATAAATCATATTCTGCAGCATTTTGTAACTTCAGGAGTAAAATACTCAATTACTAAGCCCTATTCAGTATGCAAGAATGTACAGTCTCCATGTCAGAGTTCTCATTTTCAAACTTCTTAACTAACTGTCTAGAAGAAGATAGGAGCAAAACTATAACATGCAATCCCAACAGTGTCAAACAAAGAATTTTTCTAAACTGCATCCCATTCTAGTTAAAGGAACATGAATTCTGTGTAAACTAATCTCCATGACTGAAGCTAGTTTTGATCATACCATCTCTCAAATAAATAATACTTATGATCAAATAACTTCAAAAAGTGTGTATGCATTGTGGCAACCAAACAGAATGTAATTTCAATATAATTATTCAGGGCGGGGAGGAGGGAGAAACAATCACTGAAACCTTATGCTTATTAAAACTCACTGAAGTACATTTTTCCTCCCTTGACAAGGAGGTTGTCAAAATAGATAATTAAGGAAATGCTGGAAATAGTTTGAAAAAAGACAGGAGCTGTCACAAAAAGTTTCTTTTTTTAACATTTCACCTTCTATGCAGCTGTGCGGTTCAGAAGCTGCTGAGTTTTATTACTGTGTAACAAGTACATAATGAATGAGAAAAGCAGTCATTTACTGTGGTTTTCTATTTCAAACTATTTTCAGGCTCTTGACACTAATTAAAGGAACATGCAATTCCACTTTTCTTCCCATGAAATATTAACACACATACACATGCATACAAAGCAACAACGAGGTTTCAACTCAAACTGAGAATAGCGGTAGCTATGCAGCCCTGTGTGAAGGAAGCAGCATCTAACTTAACAGTGAAGTGACTTCCAGCACCAAGATCTGTGCTCCCAGAGTGGTTGTTGCTATAGGTATACATCTGGCAAGTGCAGGATATCTCACTGGCAGGTTCAGAAATAAACCCCACATTTCTCTCCATACCAGATTCTTTAGGCATTGCCATGAGAACCTCCTCTGGTTCTTCCTCATGCATCTTCTGGCATCCCAAGACAGTCTGTAACACTATTTCTATCTCCATTCTACAGACAAGGCCACAAGCAATGCCAAAGGACACAGATACTCTTCAACCTCAGGACACTGTCAATACTGCTTAGCTACAAGATCTGTTATGGCAAAACGTAAGGGTTAGATTTCTAAATACATTCAGGTACTTCATGTTACAGACAGTAGGATCCTTTAAAAGCCCCTACAAGTCTGATGCCCCATGAAATCAAAAATACTAAAGAAATCAAATGGAAGTTAGGCACAGAAAGACTTAAAAACTCACTGCCTGATATTTTTAAGGCTTGCTACATCCTTAAAAATATGCCTCTTAGCTCCTTCCAGGTGTAGAAGTTGAAGACTCGAAGTGTCTCAGACACAAAACACCTAAACCCATTTTGATATGACTCCACTATCTGGGGAAAAACCTGGCTGTGTGTTACATACGCACTGATCGTATAAAGATGAGAAGCAGGCAGAGCAGTAGATACTCTATTGAAACAGGCACCCTAACCAAAACTTGCAAGTATTTTATGCATCCAGCCACTATCTCAATTAGGAGCTTCACTAACAGAAAATAACAATTTCTTTCATTAGTATTTTTAATACATTTTCATAATGCCATCTCAAATTTTAAATAAAGCTTTTTTTTTAAAGGAAATATGACCCAGAATGAAAACAGAAGATATAGAATGCAGCAAAGCTTATGAATGCCATGCAAAGCTGCTTATCAACAAAGTGCTGAGAAGTCTTGAGAAGTTCCTAACAGCTGAACTTTGCTTGAAATTCATGAAGGTGCATAGAAAGAGTGAGACATACCCAGAGTAGTCCTATAGGTGTTATATTAATATCTTTTACATTTGGGAGTTCACTTTTGTGATGGAATAGCAACATAAGCCCAAAAAAGGAAGTCCTGAAGGGATTTTCCCCCTGCCTCCCAAGAGCAATTTTTTCTTTCCTTTCCAACTGAGATACAAAAACTCCAAAATATAAAGATACTATGTTTTAAACCAGGAGTGAAATCTGTAGCTAGGAGGAAAACTGAAAGGTAGGAGTGTATGCAAAACAGCATGTTTACATTGATCTTAGAACCTAGTTGATAAGCCATGCTGAAAGTGGACTATGGCTCAAAGAATGGAAGGGAATAGTAACTTAAAAAAATAATTTCCATGGATGGAACATCATTCCTATAGAACAGCTGCTATATCCCAGGACAACTTTTGATAATAAATTCCAATGACATTAATGCTTATCAGGTAAACTAATTCGCATGTGAAGTGATAAATAAAAACTGGCTGGATGACTGGGTCCAAAGATTTGTGGTGAATGGAGTTAAATCCAGTTGGTGGCCAGTCACAAGTGGTGTTTCCCAGGGCTCAGTGTTGGGGCCAGTTCTGTTTAATATCTTTATCAATGATCTGGACGAGGGGATTGAGTGCACCCTCAGCAAGTTTGCAGATGACACCAAATTGGGCAGAAGTGTTGATCTGCTCAAGGGTAGAAAGGCTCTGTAGAGGGATCTGGACTGAATCAATGGGCTGAGGTTCAACAACGCCAAGTGCCAGGTCCTGCACTTGGGTCACAACAACCCCATGCAACGCTCCAGGCTTGGGGAAGAGTGTCTGGAAAGCTGCCTGGAGGAAAAGGACCTGGGGATCTTGGTCGGCAGCTGGCTGAATATGAGCCGGCAGTGTGACCAGGTGGCCAAGAAGGCCAACAGCATCCTGGCTTGTATCAGAAATAGTGTGGCCAGCAGAAGTAGGGAAGTGATTGTCCCCCTGTACTTAGTTCTGGTGAGACTGCGCTTCAAATACTGTGTTCAGTTTGGGGCCCTCATTAGAAGACATTGAGTTTCTGGAGCATGTCCAGAGAAGGGCAATGAAGCTGGTGAAGGGTCTGGAGAACAAGCCTTACGAGGAGCAGCTGAGGTAACTGGGGTTGTTCAGTCTGGAGAAAAGGAGGCTGAGAGGAGACCTTGTTGCTCTCTACAATTACCTGAAAGGAGGCTGTTGTGAGGTGGGTATCCATCTCTTTTCCCGAGTAACAAGTGATAGGGCAAGAGGAAACGGCCTCGAGTTGTGCCAGGGGAGGTTTAGACTAGATATTAGGAAAAATTTCTTGACTGAAAGGGTTGTCAAGCATTGGAACAGGTTGCCCAGGGAAGCGGCTAAGTCCTTATCCCTGGAGGTATTTAAAAGATGTGTAGATGTGCTGCTTAGGCACACGGTTTAGTGGACTTGGTAGTGCTAGGTTAATGTTTGGACTTGATGATCCTTTTCCAACCTAAATGATTCTATGATTCTATGAAATTATTAAATCTGCTTCCACAAAATAGCATTTGATTTTAAATATTTTAATACTTGTGGCCTTTAAAACATTTTCATTAATTTAAACCTGTAAGCTCTCCAGACAAGGACACATTTCCTATTTGCCCAAAAACATGCTACATACATCTAGTTTCCTACATAGATCATAAAGAAATGTAATAATCTACTTAATTACTCATCACTTGTTAAACTGGTTAAAATATAATTTACAGCTGCAGAGGAATAAAGGTAATGACAATTTTTCCTCAGCCAACCATAGATGATCATACACAACATATATAAAGGGACAGTTGACAGAATGCTATAGTAATGCAAAAATATACTTATACAAGCTCAGATTCTCACCTATTATAAAGCAGTATGTGTATATGTATGTGCATGCACACATGCATAGGTGCAGACTAAGTGCAGATGTGATCCAAAACTCTCTATCAAGATGGACTCCCTGATTACCATAGGAACAGAATACATTTAAGAGCAAGAACAGAAAAAACTTGATCTGCATTCATTTGCAGAGTTATCACCCTCATCATAACTGAGTTGAGAATGAGACTTGGCATATTTCAAGATGTAATAAAATCAAAAGGCAACCAACTGTTTCCAGTGTCCCAGAAGCTGGCTTTTAAAACCCAAGGCCTCCAACCACTAACATGCCTTATGTTACTGGTCAGATTAGAAATAACCAAGCAGCAGCATATAATGATGAGCAGCATTCTTGGGTTATGACTAGCCCAGTACACAGAACTCTAAGTGACTTCCTCCAAAAATAGGGAAAAAGCAGTGAGGGCGCAGGGAGGAAAGAAACTGTTAAGTATGTGAAACACAACACTGAACAAGTCATCTTGTGAAGTCACTGGAGCATTCTTCCATTACAAAAAAATAGAATCTAAAGAAAAATATATGTAAAGCCATTTATTCCGTGGGAAAATGAAAGCTTTATAATGGAAACATAGAAGATCAATTAGGTGTTTGTGGAGGAAAGAATGGCCTGAACCCAAAACATCATTAAGTCTTAAGAACATCATCAATGGACTTAGCTGGCGTCATGACCTAGCTACCTTGACAAGTGTAAGGATGGACAACTCACATCATTCACTCATGATGTGATATGTCATGATCATTATGAATGACATTTTGTTGGGCTATAGTATTCACCACACCACTGGTTCACAAAATATTGATCCTACGATAGCACTAAAGATCACAAGACCCAGTTGATTTCTGAAGCCATATCTCTGCAATACTTTCAATTAAAGTTTGATCATAGAGCTTATCAATGGACCTGATAGCCCGAGCAGTTTGGCAATCTCTATCATCCATACCTAAGAGCTGAATAAAAGACAAGTTTGACAAACATTAAAAAACAAACATAAAGTACTAAAGGTGGATGGTAGGCAAACAGAGCATAGAAGGGCAACAGAAATTTTTAATAAAGTTTAACGTATGTAATTCGATATTAAGGGAAAAAAAAAAAAAAGATGATGGTCAAGGAACAGGAAAAAAAGGAAAACCATGCAAAAAGAAGTGGTATTACAGACCACAAAGGTAGGAACATAGGCACAGCTCCAGAAACTTATGCTTTAGGAAGCGTATTGCTGTTTTGTGGTGTTACAATATGATGTTGACAGTAAAATGTCATTAAAGCAAAACTGCAAAATTTGTGGGCTTTGCATCGTTTTTCAGAAATAGTATAGTCTCATAAGAAATATGTGAAAGAACAGGAGATTTGTTATACAGGGTTTCAACATGAAATATGGTCACAAATATTCCTTGTTCCATAGCTGTCAAACAGCAGTTTACCCTATCAGCATTACTGTCAAAAAGGGAATATAATAAAGACTAGCAGCCAGTAAAGTTTATGTAGCTAAAACACTAAGGCAAATCAGTCCTACAAATAGGGACTGAACAGTATCCTATATGTACTTCACTAGTAGAATTGTATTTATGATAATATTGTGGTATAAGGGTTTGTGGTGTAACAGCTTTGAATCAGGAGAAAAGTAGATCATACGTATCACTCTATACTAATACAGAAAAAAAAATTGAGCTGCACTATCACATATTTAAAATGTGACTGCAGCATTATTTTCAAAACATTAGCAAGAATTTTTAATGTACATATATGAACTGCCCTTTCCTATATAGGAAAAAACAATTTAGAGATTACTTGAAAGAAAAGATAACTACTTTTCAAATTCCTGGTATATCACTTCTGCTCTGATAAGGTCAATGCACAGCCCTGCAGGTAAAGTACCTAGCTGCTAAATAATTTTTCAGATCTATTACCTCATGAAACTGAAGGTATAAGCAGTCCTGTAACTCTGAATGCACAATTACTCACAATAATCTTTCATTCTTTTGAAAGGAAGGAAAAAATTTATCTTTTTCTGGAAGGTAAAATAGAACACTATTCATCCACAGTTATGCCACCTGCGGAGACTCCTTGCTCCCTGTTTTGAAACAGAACCAACACCTCCAGCGCCAGGAGAAGCATTATTGTATGAATCCCAAACCCAAGGCTGCCCACGTTCTCTGGAGCAGGTTTTTCTTAGCACAATTATCATGGCAGTCTGGCTTATGGAAACAATAGGACAAAAGACATGCAACATCCCCCATCTTTAAGTATCACATGAAGTGGTAATTTCAACAATAGGAGTTGTATGTATACAGTCAGTATGAACCAGAGCTACTTAAAAGGAGATCAGTCCAAGCTTAGACAGAACAACTGCTGTAGTATCACTTCTGCACAGGTAACTAGGATGAGTAGGAAGAGGAAAAAAAATTTTGGAAAAAAATTCACACTTAATACTTCCCCAAATGTTAATGTAAAGAAAAGTGTGTTAATTTGCTTTAAGTCCTAAAAAGCTTTGAGGATAAATTTAACTTAAAATTCTTCCATTCATGGGTGTATTATTGCCCTTATTATCTCTACAATCTCAGTGGCAAGTGTGAAACAGAGGCAGAGAGAATGAGTTGAAAAGCTGTAAGTTGTATGGGAGCTCATGTCAATGACTTATGGCTTGTAAATATCACCTGACAAGCTTCTCCAGGTCATCTTAATACACAGGCAGTCAAGACAACTTTTCACAAACCAGTATATTCTAGAAGATCTCAGCGACCAAATCCTTGGCTAGAGCATGCCAACATAGCTTCACTGAATTCGACACGGTTATTCCTACCGAGGCAAGTCAAGTATCAGGCTCTGTGGGTGTCAGTTTGAATCTTCTGTAGCAAACCATGCCTCATTTACTCACTCATTCCTAGCTGGTGATTAGCAACTTGTAATACCCATCCAGGGCAAGTGGTGTATGTTCACGTGTCTGTATACACAGATCAACAGTCAAACTCCTTCCACTCTTTACAAACTCATCAGCATGAAAGACTGTGGGATATTTCCCTGCTTTATTCCATTAGAAACCACTTACGGAAAAACTCATGGCTACAACTCCCCCAGTTCATTGTCATATGTTAGTGCAATTTGTTTTCCTGTACTGATAAATCTGCTGGCTACCGATTTGAAACCTGCATTTTAATGTCAATTACCATGAAGAGAAATCTTGCATTAACACATATTTTAAAAATTTATAGCAGTAATTTCAAAATTAATTTAATTAAAGAAACTCTTGAATGGCCATAATTATCTTAAAGAATCTATGTAGATCATCTTAAAGAATTCACGTAGATAAAACTAACTACTAAAGAACATTGGAGTTTATATTTCCATTTGGTTTTGTTTTTCTTAAGTGTTAGATAACTAGTCTGTGTATAATTTAACCAATTAGGGAAGCAGCATCCTTAATTCCCCCCAAAAGTGACAAATTACTGGACAGATGAATGCACTATAAATTAATTATCGTAATGCAATTACGACAATTGAAAATTTAAAGACACTTCATCTCTCTCACCTCAATGGTGGGTGGATTCTTTCTTTTTTTTCTTATCCATGCTGCAAAAGAAATAAAAATCAAATGGATTATTTCAAAGATCACAGACAGTATTAAAAATCAAAATTGTGATGAATTTTTAACTGAAAGCAAATGTTTATATAAAAAATTATAATAGAATTTGCTACAACCTAGCAAGCCATAATATCATTCCCCAGAATATAAAGACCCAAGATGTTACTTCCCATGTCAATACTCTCAGCCTTTGCAGAGGGAAGGGAGGGAATCAGCTCTGTGAGGAGAGCTTGGGCACATTTTACATACCACACTGGCTGCCAGAACAGGGTAAAAAGCAGGGCTCACAGCCCAGGCCCGTTGTTGAGCTTGGTATACAGAGCTGAGCTTCACCCTGAGAAAATGACAAGATCACCGCTGAACAGTATGAAAAGCCTTAAACTGCTCTGGAGAAAAAGGATTCCTGAATATGCCTCAGGAATTGTTAAAGCTGAAAACCTATTTATGTTAGTGCCAACTAGAATTCCATTACAGGAATGCAAGATACAGCCCCAAACCTGACTGAGGGGCTGCAGAGCCGTGACTGCGCCATGTCCTACAGCTGTCCGTTGACGGGGAGGTACTGTAACCGAGGGAAGGCTCCCTCCACCTCGGTCAATTCATGCTGGAAAAGACAGCAGAGGAAGGAAAGCAGTGGCAATGACAGTGGCTCAGGTTTTCCACGATGAACCAAAACCAACAGACTTATGCCCACGCCCATTGCAAACGCTGGTGGTTAGCGTG
Organism: Phaethon lepturus; assembly: GCF_000687285.1. Lineage (NCBI taxonomy): Eukaryota > Metazoa > Chordata > Aves > Phaethontiformes > Phaethontidae > Phaethon > Phaethon lepturus. The sequence goes on along the minus strand of NW_010523847.1, from coordinate 1,263 downwards.
GGACTGAAAGAGGTAGCAATCCAAAGGAGCCCCACTGCAGACGGAGAAGCGGCACTCCGTTGGGTCTTGCTTCATTCCGACGATGGATTATTAGAGATAGCTCCAACCCTATTAGAGCCATTATTTAGACAAATTCCCTGACTGTGGGCAAGGCAATACCCATCACTCTTTACAAGTACCACTACTGTAGCAATTTTGTATGCCTTTTCAATCCACACAATTGGTAGGTACTGGGTTCTATGTGTTGTAGAAATGTGTCTTTTCTGCTCATATTTTTCAAATGAACGAGTAGTAGAATGAAAGTGGCCAGTAACGAACAGAAGGACAAACATAAGGAAAGCCAGTTCCAAGTGCCGAGATACGGCAAAATGTTTTTTTGTGTGTGTGTGTTTGGATAATTAAGACTGTTTTTACCATACTTGAAAATTAAGAGCAAAAATTACATTTTCATCACTACCCAGTCAAATTCCTGGTCTGACCTGTAGCTGTCTATAAAGTTTCAGAAATGCTTTAAGGAGGAAGTATTCCAAATTTTAATTTCCTAATACCATCTGTCATATATTTTGAAGGGAACTAGGGAATGAGTCAGACAGCAAGTCCAAAACACTAAAAGCTGCACAGAGTCATCATGTCACCTCACTACTGAATATGCAATTACACAGAGGTTGAAACACTAATACCACTCCACTTCAGCAACATTATGCAACTGGTTTTGGGAGGAATAGCTTCCAGTTAACATAAGAAAAGAATTAGGGGATGCAAAATGGCATTACATAGGTTGGAATTTAGCCATGATGTGAAGGCCAACAACCTTAACTCAAGGTTAATGGTAAAATATCTGTAATGATATGAACCAAGGTATTACTTCTGGTTCTTGTCTATCAGATGACACATTCTGAAGATATGTTCTTTTAAATACCATTCTCAAACATCTTCTCATAAAAGCAGTCCCTGCCAGCTCTTCTCAGAGGTCTTTTGGTCCTAATAAAGATTAGACTCAAATTTGCCATTGTGGAGAAGCACCAGCATTGAACAGTCAACATCATCCTTTCTTCAAAAGTTTTATGTTAGTGGAAAGAAAAACAGCCCATGAAGATAATCCAAAATACAACTAAATTACTTTCTATCAAATCTATACAGCTAGAAAACATTACCTGTAGCACTTTCACACATTTACATTTTATGAGGATTTCCAAAGGCAAAATCTGGCAAGATCAGAGACTAAACTGGCATTACTCCAGCTACAGGAGGCATTGCGCTCAC
>NW_010523846.1:29469-47199 GCF_000687285.1 Phaethon lepturus | reverse complement strand
TTTCCGTTGAGAGGCTTTCATTCAAGTTTCTTAAAAATAACGAGTGCCTCCGTAAGCAGTGACATACGGAGCTATAAATTCTTCATCTACTTATAGTTCTGTAACATTTTACAACGGTCTGCTCTTTTGGGTTAGTCATGACTGAGGGCTTGCAGCATTGTGCATGTTCGTTAAGGATTTTCGAGGATGGAGGGTTTCAGCTCTTAATAGCAAGAGAGCTAGCTGGAAAATATTCTGTGTGTTTTACCTTTTTCTTAAAAGGTCTTTTCCAGTTTTTACATTGTGTTGAAGCAAAGATGACAAAACATTTCCATAACTGATGAATGAGCTAACATGGGTAAAAAAACTGTGAGAAGGATATTTGCCAGAATAATTTCATTTCAGGAATCTCGTTTGAGATTTTTAATTTTACCGGAGTTATGATTTTCTTTCTGCTGACCATATAATATTACGAAACATAAAATTTTCCTGGCGTGAGTTGAATATCTTACGTAGCTCAACATTAAAGCTTGCTGTAACTTATTGAAGTACAACAACAGAGCAAAAATTTTACCAATCCTGTAGTAATACAGTTACGAGATTTTAGTTCAACAGTTCTGATAAGTATCTGACTTACTAGAAATTATCATTTTACATAATTTGAATTTAAAAGATTGAGCATCTAATGTTTATGACTGTTGTGAAATAATTGTACTGTTAAACAAAGTGATCATAGGCAAACTGCAAACTCCTTTGAGCAATTCTGCCAATTTTGTGTTGTGCCTACAATGTTCCAATCTTCTTCGGAAGGATTTTCAGCTTTGCAAATCTGTCTGAATGTGGAAGAATGTGTTTGCTCTTGTGATTCAAATACCGATTTGGTGGGAGAAGTCTCTAATGGACAAATGCCCTGGAGTTATTTTTACCTTTGAAAATCTCCACTTCAGACTTTGAACGGCAAATGCCAGTCCCTTAGAATAAAGATACAAGTGCTGGTCTAAAATGTGTCAGGCTTAGCTCAGCTAATGAAAAACGTGTGCAACTGGGCAGCCATGTAGAAATCCTACTGCCTTAAGGAATCGGGAGAACTCGTTTGTATTTGAACATCCTTCATGGACCTCTGAACTGTTGCCTACAGGCGTAAGTTGTCTTAAGCTGACCTGCTGCAGAGGAGCTCAGATCTGGCTAGGTGTGATTGCTTGTCAAATGCCTGTGGGATTTTAAATTTACAAAGAGCTGCATATGGGTTTTAATAGTATGCTACAGAGAGTTTTGTGGACAGATGTAATGGACATTTCCATAGCCCTGGATTTCTCTGTTTGTAACAGAATGCAGCTTTTCATCCAAATATACCAAACAGGGAAGGCAGGTATGCTTTTGCAAGACCTTTATGAGTTGCTGTTAAGAAAAGTATTGGACTGTTGGTCTGCTAAGCCCTAGTTGTGACCAACCTACACATCTAATTCCAGGGTTTTGTGCAGTACGTGTGCGATCCATCATATATAGCATGATTTTAATACAAATTCTTGTATTAAAAGTTCTGATTGAACATCAAAAAATGAGCATTACTTAATCAAATAATCTCAAACACTTTTGAAGAGAGAAACATGTTCTCAGCTTCCCCCTCATTAAACTGAGGAAGAGTTTGTAATATGATACCAAAGGGGGAAACTTATTGTCATTTAAAAATATCTTTGCTTATTCATGGGTTTTTTTCCCATTAAAGTCCTTTCCTTTAAAAATACATGCCTGATACAAATGCAGTGATATTCCAGATGACCTTAATTTTCATATTCTCTCTGCCTATTATTTCTAAATTTATAATCATCATCTGATGACTATGGTGATACAGATATTATACCTTGTTTCTATATGAAGTGAGCCTCAGATATCCTTGTCTCAGAACATCTCCCCAGATTTTGTGTAATTGACATTTTCGTCAGGGCACTAAAGACCCACCATAGCTTTGTGCAACCGATATGCCATGACTAGAGCTTCCTCGAAGGTAATGTGAAGGTGTGACACATCCTTTAAACAGTTTCCATTTTCCTCAATAACTGTGGAAAATGTCAGAATTTTAGTAAATCAACAGATAACTCTGGTGTCCCTCTTCTCCTAAGAGCACATGCACGAAGGATGTCTCATCTGGAGTTTAAGCTGGCTGCAAGTTGGAATAAAGGGCTTATGTGACTATTGCTATTGTCATTCATATTGTGGCTTTTCCTATCTGAGGGCCATGTGGAATTGTGGAAGAATGGTTATTTGGGGTTGGGGGGGTGGCTTTGATTTCTAAAGAAAGTTGTGGAGATTAAATTAGTCCATCAATAAATTAGCATGATCCTGCAAGGAGTTCAGACTTTTCTTATGGGCCAAATGGTGATTAGAAATAATGCATAAGGGCTGATGGTTTGAAGATCAGTGTTCAGATTCTGAAAAGAAACTTGTGGGAAGCTAAATAACTTGCCTTCTGGTAAGCAGGAACAAGTAGAGACTTCTGTAAAGCAAAACCAGTCCAATATTACACCTTTCAAGATATGAATGGAAGGGAAAAATCCTATTTCTTGCATAGGCTGTTGCATTGAGAGCTGCCGTTAGGTAATCTGAGCATCCTCCATGCCTTCTTGCATGAAGAAGAAGAAAAGGGAAGAAAACCTTTTACTCCTCACTGGCCTTTGCTTGCAACGTACGTATGGATTTCGAGTGAGTTATGTTAGGGCTGAAGAGTATGAGTTTCAAGAAACTTTTCTAGGTGGTCTTTTGCCTCTTCCAAGAAAGCACTCTGTATGTCCTCTTTGCAAACAGTTTGACTTATTTTCATCATCTAATTTTAAATTCAATAATGAAAAACATGTATTTATGAAGTATAATGCTAGTACCTCTCCAGTCTTACGGAGGGCTTAATGCTTCCATTAAGAAGCCAGCAGAGTTGAGTTATTAAAAAGCTCTTAAAAACTATGTGGGTTCAGTTTTCTGATAGCAGTATGTGTGTAGAGTCTTCGGCTCTAGAGGCTCACTGACCTACTACAAAATTTTCTAAGTATGACATGGTGCTGTACACTTGTCCTAGATTACTCTCCCAGGAGATGTCAGAGATCCTCATTAATGAGCATGTAGTGTCCCAGTATTCCTCTGGGCCTTTCCAGTAAAGCCTTTGTCCATATGTTTGTTTAACATTGTTGGAACTGCAGTTGGAGCAGGCTGATGCAGTTAAATAGCCCATGAAATTTTTGTGTTTTCTGATCACAGCTGAGGGAAGTGGCATTAAGAAGAACCTTTTAAAATAACTGTTCAACTATACTATTTCAGTGGCAAAAAGGCTGTCACAATAGTCTTTTTCATAAAAGCTCCTCTTCTCAATTATCTATGATATCTATTCCCTATTAATCATAATTAGACTAGGCCAAATTCCAGAATTTTTCTACCTAGAGGATATATTTTGTGACACAGCAGATTAGCCTCGGATCTGGATTTGTTTAAAAGTACTTTTTCAGTCAGTCATATGTCTTGGCATGTTTGGTCAGGGTCTGTTTTTTTCCAGTCATGTGCCAGGTGATTTTTAAGAAGCATCTTAATAATATTTCAAAGGTTATAGAATAATAAAAAAAAAAGTTAATGTGAAAATTGTAGTGGTAATTACATTTTATTTTTGAATGTTTGTTGCATACAAGTAATTTGGAGCTAGAAATTGAAAATTGATATTTTTAAAGCCAGAAGTCCTGCTGATTGTTCAAATTTATAATTTGCTGAGTTATAAGCCATGGAAAAATGACTGTTTGTGCCACAGTTATTTTAAATTCCTGGCAGTGTACCAGCTTGCGTACACTGTGGCATGGCAGGTTTATGGGCTGTGTTATTACCCTCCTGGTGGTATTTCAGGATGTTGTGGTGGAAGTGAAGTACTTTCCTCAGAACTCTGGCTGCATGTCTTAGTCCAAATTTACTACTCTTAAGGGGAAAGGGAAATGTATGGGTTTAAAAAAAGATAGGATATTATGCTAATTATTCTAGAGTTTTTATTCTTGTTTGGGGAATTACAGTTTTGATTTGCATGAAAAATTTTTTTTCTAACTGAGCGTGCAGGTACCAGATATCAAGCACATGAATCTTTAGGTTAATGTGAGGCTGAAAATTAGGATGTGCAGGGAGAGTGTGTATGTTTTTTTGAGTTGATCTACCTTTGCCTGGTTTCAGCTGTTGACTTGAAGCTGAGATGGAAATTAAAATCTCCATCATGTGACTTTTGTCGTCTCGGGCAAGCCCCTTAACACACCTATGCTTTGCAAATTCTCCAGAGTAAATAACTATATCTAATAGCACTCAGTGTCAAACAGACCAATTGGCGCAATCCGTTGGAAGTCTGTTGTGTGATTTCACTTCTGTTCACTGTTAAAACACATTAGCACTCAACATTTCTTAGCAAAGGCTTGTGCAGGCTCCTTGGAGGCAGCACATACAGGTTTTTTTAACACTGTTAACAAATGTTTGTTGGCTAGTCCTTCCTTAGTGGCAGCTGATGCTGACAGTTTTGAATCATTAGGTGTTTTTACCCAGGTAGCTAGTATTTTAATTTAATTAGGAGGTTAGCTCACATAGAATTTTTGGCCCTACATTTCAAGTCTTGGGAAATTTGTCTAAACTACTTCAGTGTATTTGGAAAAAGGAGTATGTGATACTTTCATCTGTTTAAACTGAGCTGGATGTAGTGAGGAATATGAAAGTAATTAGAAATTAGGGTATAGAAAGTTAGAATATTGGTGAAAGCATTCTAATTGTATTGTGTTTTCCCCACAGTAATCAAAGGATATCTTCTTATCCTGCAAATTAATACTTGACTTTTTGAATGTAATGGAAAGGAATTTTGTGGTATCTCTCCTGATTCAATTTGAAACAAACTTGTAGAATCATTATTTAATGTCTTATTTAGGTATTACCAATCTGATTTCAAGATAAAAGATATTTAAGTATTCTGTGTAATACTTCATGGGTAAGATTACTCTTGTAGTAATGTATTATCCCTTTATACCGTGCTGTCATCTTAATTACAGGGGTTGGAGAGAGGAGCCAAAAATCAGTTTTCTACTTTCAGCAATTTCATCACAACTATCAACCAAAAGAAAGAAGGCATCGGAAACAGAAATTCACCTACGCAACTTGTTATACCCAACATCAAAAACGGTAAGAGAATAAAAGCCCCGTGTTACTTAGTTACCAATTTAAGAAGGTGCTTGGTGTTCTGCCAATATTTGTAATTGTGGTAGTGCCAGAAAATCTAGAACTCTAGATTTCATTAAATTTTGCTGTGCTGTACATTGTAGAGGCAGTGATATATATGATAGCCCATACCCTGTAGAGGTTATGTCATAGAGACAAGTTGGGTAAGAAAAACAAATAGATCTGGAGGATGAAATAATCATCTGAAGTTTTAAAGTTACAGATTCAGTAGTCCATCTGCAGATACTGTTTGTCTAACTGCAGTCAGCTTGGCAGTTTCTCCAGAAGCTGTATCAGAACTCTGTGGAGATTTTTCTATCGCTATCTGAAAGATGACAGAGATGAGGCAAGCATAGGGCTTTTAAGGGAGTCAGTTGCTGTTCTTCAGTGAAGATGAAGGCCAGTGATGACTCAAAACAAAATTCACAGGCAAAGACTGGTTAAGTTCTGAAGAGCTTTAAAGGCAAGAAGGAAGGTTGTGTAAGATGAGGTAATGATAATTGATGAAAAGATAGAAAGTGGAGCTGTGTATTCAGTATGGTAGGCTAGAATCATGAAGCCTGGTGAGATGACATGGTTAGACCTGAAATTTTTGTTAGATTTTTGGGTTAGGATAGGAAATTTCAGTAATTTGGGACTTTTGATAAAAAGCTGTGCAAACATTTGTCAGGTTTGTACTGATCTTTCATCTGACCAGGTCCCCCTCAGCCTTCTTATTCTATGGTTCTCTGAGTCATGATAGCACTCAATGAATTCAAGGCTAGAAAGAAAGAGACTGCCTTACTTAAGAGATCTCAGTAGTGTGAGTTTGAAACAAAACTATGGACAGGCGTTGCCAGTTTCAAAGTTGTGCAGAAAAAGCTGGCTTATACATTGCAGGATTGGATCCTTAATAAAATAATCTTTGTATCCTTGCTAGCTATATTGCAAAAGTAAAAGTAGATGCAAGACTATTTTTTTTTTTTAAAGAAATATTTGTTATGGAGTAAGGAGATGCTTTCTACTTAAAAACAAACAAAAAAGGCAATCACTAAAACACAAAAGGCAATTATGTGTAAATGATGTCTCAGACAGACAGGATTTTGTACTTTGCTCAAGTCACTTTGTACTACACAAAGAAAACAAAGATGGCTGGAGATGGCCAGTGAAGAATTCTCCTTCTGCTGCATAACTTACCAGAGTTAAGCTAAAAGTGGTGTTCTTGAGGGCAACATCTGGGGTAAGGCAAAAAGAAGATGCTGTAAAGCAGGTCAGAGCTCTGCTTCTTCTTACAAAGTATTGTAAGGTCAAGCTAACAAAGCTGGAAGAATAATCTTCAAGTAGCCATTGCTCTCACCTACAAACTTTTAAAGAAAAGTCTTTGTATGTGAATTCGCCTGTAAACAATTGCAGTATTGTTGGAATCCAGAAGTCCTCAGAGAAAGAAAATGTTATGCCTTTCTTGGATAACGTTATTTTTTCCTCAGAAGCTAAAAGTGACCTCTTGTCAGTATTAACTACTCAGCTGCTAGCCTCTTTAACAGAAACATGCATTCATAGCCTCCAAGCTACTGTCTTTCATTATTTAAGCCTTAATTGTTTTGTGTCCAGCTTCTGTCTGAATAGTTGCTTAATACAGTCTTATGATATGAAAGCCTGCTGTTTAATAGAATTTAGGACAAAGAAAGATTAAATCTAGTATTGGGACAAGCAAAATGAAAAATACATTTTGCAGAATTCACTTCGTTTAGCAGAAGAAATCCCCCCGCCCCTTTTTTCTTCATACCTGACAAGAATGGTAAACATTAAACACCTCTTTCTCTTGAAGTGCCCTCACTTCTTTCCACACATGATACCGTTCCGGTTTTAATTACTGCCTCGTAAGTACTTAGTTGTTCATTTTCACCACACGTAATGCAGAGCAATATTATAGTCAAGGATATATTCTTGAAATTGAGCTCAATGGGTAAAATTGAGCAGATATTCTGGTAATGTCAGGATCAGGATAACCTGCCTGTATAAAAACAGGTTATTTTTACTAACAGTCCAAGATGCAGTCAAATTTTTTGAGGAGGTATGTGTATTCTATGGAAAAAAACAATCATTGAAACAACCTTCGCAGTTAAAAGTGCTTCTTTTGCTGTTCTGGAATTCAGGAATGATGCTGACTTGGTGGGGTTTTTTTCAGTTTATCTATACATGTGCTATCTCTCTGAATATGCATGTGTATGTATATGTGCATATACTGGTAATACTTCAGACTTGAGTTCAAAGAATGTTAATTTTGTTGAAAAACAAAAGTGTGGAAAATGTAAATTCAGCATGAAAGCTAGAGTGATGTTTTTGTTATATAGCTGCCACAGATATTGAAATTAAATAACAAGTCTTCTAATGCAACAATGATCTGGCATGAAATCTGTATATGAACTAGATTGTTCTAGTTGTTTTATAGTGCTGCAAATACAAGTAAGATTTGTTTGCTTTACCTACATTGAAAATTGTCATCTGCCAGTAGCTGTGTTGGTCACCATGAAAATAACTGCTGTTCTAAATTCATTTACCCTAAATTTCCTTGTAGTAGTCAATTCTGCTTTGTGTCAATGAGATTTTCTTCCTCAAAGTTTTTGATCATTCCCTAAGCAGTCATGCATTGCTGAGTCTTTACTTGATGTAACTGGGCAAACATCCAGGAGCGATTGCTTTTTCTTGTCTTGTAATATTGTGTTACTGCTCCTTACTAACTCATTGCATAAAGTTCCAAGTTTCTCCTCAATGGAACTCAAGTGATGGATCTTAATTATTATTTTTGAATGTCAGGTGAGCAAATAAATCTATTCACAAATAAACTTGAATTATGGCAAAACATACTGAAGTTGACGGTATTTATTAAACAGATCTAATTTAATATCTAATTATTATTATCTAAATATCTAATTTAAGCTGCATATATTTCAAAGAAAATTGCATCACTGACAAGGTGCAAGCTACCAGCTTAGCACGTGTGGTCTAAATTTACTGAAATGAGAAACAGCTTCTGTCAGCAGCTGTCTGTTCTGCAGATGCAGAGAGAATATTTTCCTCATTTCAGTGTATTCAGCTGGTTATAATTCAATGTTTAATCCATTTAAAATTGAGAAGACAGAATGAGAGCTAAATTAAAATGACTTGTCTTTCTCAGAGTATAAAAATAAAACATAATCATAGTTTCTTTGAAGTCAGTCCATCCTGCTTTCAGAGAATGATGTGCGATGGCAGGATTGTTTGGCACCTTGGCTTGAATTAATTTAGTGTGTTCACTTCGGTTTTTTAAATTATTACTCTTCTCTTTAAGTAGCTTTAAATTCCAGCTGTGAGAGTGGGTAAGGTTCTCTATGTGTAATCGATGCCATACTCAGGGGATTGAGGGCAGCTCTGATCTATTATCGTCTCATGAATAGTGGCTGAGTTAAGTACAATGACAGTGTCTCTGTCATTAGCATGAGTGAAAAGAATCTACCTGTGGGTTTTGGGGATTCTGTTAGCAACTATTTCCCTGCTGTGATAAATGGAGTAGGCAGCAGAATAGTGATACTATTTTGATGTTTAGTTAATTTTAAAAAACAACAACTCTTGGAATTGTAGTGGAAGGGCTTAGAGGGTTCTTGGACAATTAATAGAGATTTTGGTTTAATATGTTTGACTTTTGAGGACATTTTTATTTTGTACAGTGTCTTTTATCCCAAACATACATCGTAATTCATGTAAATGCTTTTTAAAAACATGCTGTATTTAAATCACATTAAAAAAGCATTTCATATTTGAGAAGACACCATCAGTAAAATGGATGTTTGTGTATACTGCATTGGAATTTTTTTTTCGTGTTTTTGGTGGGTTTACCTTGGCTGGCTGCTAGATGCCCACCTAGCTGCTCTATCGCTCTCCCTCCTTGACAGGACATGTTTGAGATAAAGACAGGGAGTCCACTTCCCAGTTACTGTCATGGGCAAAACAAAGTTGACTTGAGGATATTAACTTATTGCCAGTTAAAGTAAAACAAAAACAAAAAGCAAAACACCTTCCCCCTACTCCCCCTTCTTCCCAGGCTCAACTTCACTCCTCTGTTCCCTACTCTACCTCCTGTCCCCCAGGCAGTGCAGGGGCGTGAGGAATGGGGGCTGCAGTCAGTTCATAAATCTTGATCTCTGCTAATCCTTCCTTTTCACCCTGTTCCCCTGCTCCAGCATGGAGTCTTTCCCAGAGGATACACAAACTTCTCTAACATGTGTCCTTCCCATGAGTTGCGGTTCTTCAAGAACTGTTCCAACATGGGCCCTTTCCGCAGGGCACAGTCCTTTATGAACGGACTGCACCAGTGTGGGTCCCCCACAGGCCACAGTTCCTGCCAGCAGCCTGCTCAGGCATGGTCTCTCCATGGGCTGCAGGGTGGATATGTGCTCCACCGTGGTCCTTCATGGGCTGCAGGGGCACAACCTTCTTCACCATGGTCTTCTCCATGGGCTGCATCCAGTGCCTGGAGCACCTCTTTCTCCACTGACCTGGGTGTCTGCAGGGTGGTTTCTCTCTTTTCTTTTTAATCCCCTCTCTGTCTCAGATGCTGTCAGTGTTTTTTACCCTTTCTTAAATATTTAAGCACAGAGATGCTACAGGTGTCACTGATGGGCTCAGCTTTGGCCAGTGGTGGGTCTGTTTTGGAGCTGCCTGTGTCTGACATAGAGGTAGACCCACTTCTCATCTCACAGAGGCCACCCCTGCAGCCCCCCTGCTGCCAAATCCTTGCTACAGAAACTCTATACAATGCTCTCAAATACAGAGGAAGGAGTAGACCTTGTTAAAGCACTGCTATTTGTACTTAGTATAGGCAGCCAAATTTATTGAGAAGAAATGTTTAAAGATGTTTACTCCATTTCAGCAGTAATTCTCTGCAAGACAGAAAGCTTGCATTTCCCATTTAATTTATTAGAGAGGTTCTTTTAGGAGCTGTAGATGATCACAGTCAGCTCTAGCTAAAATTATATATCACAGTGTAGAAAAACTGACTGAAGACTTGTGCTTGTATGTCAGAAAATAGTTGGATTTTGGTGTGGTTGTGCATGAGATTTTTCTTAGGTGTAGGGAACACCAGTGTTGCAGTTTGTATATTACAATATTTAGAATATATATTGTAAATACAGTAATGGACAATGCCAGTGTTTGTGACTAATAGCTACTAGTCATGGACTGCTCCATTTGTCTTTCAAACAGCAAATATAAGAGGATCACCCTGGGTAACTCCAATTCCATAACATACTTTGACTTTTTTAGTTTGATTGTTTTTGGTAATTGTACTCTAACTTGCTTAGCTTGAGTTCCTCATAAGTTCAGATGGATGTGGTGTCCAGAATAGGCACTTTGATTATGCATCTGACTTTAGAAGGCGCTTGGCTTAATGTTCAGAAGGTTGAGCATCTACAGCTACAAATAGATTTAATGAAAATTCCGCAGCACTCATTTCTAAAAATGAAATTATATATGAGCTTGAGGTTTTCTTGTGTGATGTGAATGCTCCTGTATGTATACCAATGTGTTATTACTAATGCAATACCAGTGTCTCTTATGCAAGTACAATATTTTGCTATTTTCCTTAATAATGACTTGGAATAGAAATTGCCTTTTTTCTTTTTTCGGTCAGCAGTATGCTAGCCATTCAATTGTGAAAATCTGTCCTGGTTCTCTTTGCTTTTGTAATAGACAAATAATTTGAATGCAACTTTGTCCAGCAGGTCATTTATAAAATAGTAGAGAGTCCTATCTTTCAGAAAGCCTGAGACAGGAGACAGACTGGCCAATTTTCTCACTCCATTGGCAGAAGGAAGCACTTTGTTAACAAAGACTTGGTTATGGACTCAGGACACAGTTTTTGTTTATAGGGTTTTATTTCCCTTCAATTAGTGGAAGTTTCCATCCTGTCTGGGATGACCACATGGTAAGAAAAGTACTTGGATGAGTAGGGGTTTAAAGACGTAGAATCAGACAGTTTGAGTTTTCTGGTTTTCCCCCCATCCTAGTTCCTATATGTCTATATTTTACTAGCTAACTGTTCTTGATATGATTGCATTGTATTTATTGTCTGGTTTGTTGTTTTTTGGTTTTTTTTTTTTCAATAAGTGAGAGACCTACCACCTATTTGCCTTGATGTACGACAAAAGCAGCGCATCTCTCTAGATACACTACCCCAAGAACTGAAAGCACCAATTCCTCCTGAACCTTCCCTTCCCATCCGAACAAAAACTGTGAAAGACTTTCAGTAAGTTGCCCTGGTGTTTCTAAAAGTGTACTCTCTTTCTTTGGACTTTCTTCATTTTTTCCTAATTCATACATTTGATTTTGCTAATCTCAAATGAGAGAACAATTCAGTAATACTGACAAGTAGTAGCAGTAGTTAGTCTGGTTGCGATGATGGGATTGATAACTCTCTGAAAATTATCAAAATACTTTCTCTACCTTAAGTGTTGTTCTGTTCAAGAAATGGCAAAGCCTATACTTTAGAGACAAAAATTCAGTTCCTGACATTCAGTGGATGTTTAGTTTTGTAAAAAAATATGGGTTATTGTTGGCCGGAAAACTCCTTTCAATCTTCGGTATTTTGTTTGTACTGCCAATTATGGTGTGTCCTGTCCATTGAGGTCCTGGGCATTCTCAGTTGTGTGTGAAACACTGCACATCAGACACTTAAATGTATTTAAGTGTAATGTATTAAAATGTATTAAGTAACATAGCTATGTTCCAAAAAACTGTTACGTTGACACTGTCATTTGAGGAAATGGCATAACTTTGTTAAAAAACACATCATATTTGAGGATCTGGAGCAGTGATTACACAGACTGCACTATTTCTAACTTTGCCCGAAAGTGCAGATGACCTTTCTTCATGCATTATGTTAAGCAGCATTAATTTTCAGTATTAGGTTTATGGCAAAAAATTATTTCTCGCTGCTTTTGTGACCACAGTTTTAAGCAGCATAAGTGTAAGCTATTCTAGCACTTCTCTATGAGAGGCACTATGCTTTAAGTTTGTCTAAGTAAAAAGAGTTTTAAGATTAAGGAGTGTCTGCAAATAATATTTATGATGCTGCCCTCTAACACTGATTTAGCTAGAAGGAAAGTAGAATTGATGTGAAATAGTGTCTTGTGTTCCGCCTCTGCTTTTCCAGATCAGTACAGACCCTTAATCAAAATTGTATCTGCATTAGATTTCTTCCAGCACTGTTAACAATACTTGGTACGTGATGCTTGATCAGCTTAGCTAGGCTAGCAGAAGTCCACAGGGAGACCACCTGAATTGTTTTTAACTGTGTTTCCCTGATGACGGGAAAGTTTTGCTGGCTTTGCTTGGTTCGCTGTGGGCACAGGAAAGTAGAATTGATGTGAAATAGTGTCTTGTGTTCCGCCTCTGCTTTTCCAGATCAGTACAGACCCTTAATCAAAACTGCATCTGCATTAGATTTCTTCCAGCACTGTTAACAATACTTGGTACGTGATGCTTGATCAGCTTAGCTAGGCTAGCAGAAGTCCACAGGGAGACCACCTGAATTGTTTTTAACTGTGTTTCCCTGATGACGGGTCTACACAAAGTTTTGCTGGCTTTGCTTGGTTTGCTGTGGGCACAAGACAATAGAGAACATTTTTTTTTCCTCTAACATAGCTATGTTCTGAAAAGTTGTGATGTTGAACTGTCCTTTGAGGAAATGTCATATACTGGCACAGTGTTTCTTTGGAGTGGATGTGTTCTTAGAGGGGTATTTACTAATTCATTGGAAGTGTGGCTTTTTTTTTTGGCCTTAGCACCCACAGAGCAGCATTATGCTGCTGTAATACCACTGAGTGTACCAGTACCACTGAGGAGGATAATCTTGGTCGGGAAATGGGGAGAAGTATTCCTAAGGAGGAGCTTGATTCTTCTATTTTTCAAACAGATGGGGGGGGCGGGGTTTTTTGGGGGGGGGGCGGAATCACAGTTGCTCCAGGAGACATATGAGCATATACTCTTCATTGCTCTTTTCCATTTTTGAAATTTTGTGTTTTGATTAGTCTGTGTGTATTTGCTGGAAAAGGAAACAGGTATAAAAGAGAATTTTATAAGAGGTGATCCTTTGTTTGTATTCAGGTGATCTGAAGAGCCAAAATTTTTCCCATGTTCAGATTTTTGTATCTATTGACTGCTGCCTAATCATGCAATTATCAAGAATTTTATTCTTTCAAGTAAAGTATTAAAAAGTCATTAGCATGTTTGGTATGTTCCACTGATAACTTTTTAAAAAAAATCTAGTACAAAGAAATTATCTGGGGGAGCAAACTGGGATTTGTATAACCAGTATGGTAGATAGATAAAATAAAATTCTGCATCAAAGATTAGCTGGGCTTTTTTGGTTGGTTGGTGGGTTTTGTTTTTTAAATGTATGATATTATACAAAATTTCATATACAGATATTTACTTTAAGGTCCGATACTTAAAAGGACTTTAAGAGTAAAGCCATAGATTTTGTTGTCATCTTAAGGAACATGTAGTCGCATGCAATGATTAAGTTTTATTTGAAAAATATGAAGAGAAATAAAGTTTTGTACAAATGATAATGAATTTGACTAGTGTAGGAGCCTGCATACTCAAATAAATTAGTCTCAGAAATTTTATTGTGTCAGTGTATCTTCCACATAATTCTGTTCTGCTAATTATTTGTCTTAATGTACTGAACTGTGACACCATGAATTAACATTTTGAATAAGAGAGATTGCTCAGGTGTATCAAACACAAACTATGCTTTTGTTCTCCTGTAATACCATGATCTTAAAATAACAAGGAAGATGTTAGAAAGATACTGATGTTATACTTGTCTGTCTTTGACGTGTTCCTAGTGAGGAGAGCTTAGAGTTACAGTGCAGTCTAAAGTCTAAGTGGTAGGGAAGATTGAAAATATTACCATATTACTATATTTTACACAGTTATTACATATTGTAATATTACAATATTACCATATATTACCAATATGTTCTTTCTAGGGATGATGTGGAAAAGGCTAAATCATCAGGAGATTGGAAAGCTGTACATGATTTTTATTCTACAACATTTGATTCTTTCCTGGAGATAAATGCTGCATTTAAGGTAGAAAATAATTCATAATACTATTTAGTACTTACAGTGCTTTGTGTCTTCAAAGTGTTTACAAAAACATCAGTTAAAGGCTTGCAGCTAGTTACTCAAGGCCACTGAGATCATTTTGTCATGATCTCACCTGCTTTTGGTAGATAATCTTATTGCATTGATTTATTCATTTCAGTTTAGGCAACTATATTTCAAGTGTACTTTGTTTTGTGACACTGTGTGTAGATACTTTCTACACAAATTACAGTTTAAAAACCTGCAAGTTAATGCAACTAATATGGAGGCCCAGGCAAATCTGGAAACAGAAATTCATTGTCCCTAAAAAAACATGCCATTTGGGCTCAAGTAGTATAGCTGTTCTTGTGTTGTGACGGCATACTCAGGTTTCCTTGGGAAAGCTCATACTCTTGTGTGAAAACTTTCTGAATTCATGCTAAATTAGTATTTCCTGCCTATTACAGACCAAAATGTGCTTATGATATTTAATATGGACAGTAGGGCCTGAACCTGGACAAAAAAACCTGTGACTTTTAGTTACTTAACAAATATTGAACGCTTATGATTTTGTTGCTCTTGTCTAATGATGGATCAACAACAAAGATGAAAACTCAATGTACTTCATTATTTGAAACCAAACTCTCTTACATTTTTAATATAGAACAACAAGGTAATGGAGTACATGAATATTGCCAATATGTAGGATTAATATTGTTTAGGTTAATCTTTCATATATTAATAAAAGCAACTTAGATTCTTATGTTTTAGTAAGGAAGATGAATAGTTGTATCTGTATGTATTTTGTTTAAACTTACTGCTAAACTTATTTTCAAAGATAGCTAAAATACTCAAAACATTTCAAAACCAAAATGCTTCATGTATTATCTAACTTACAGAAAGATACCAATTCTCCATTTAATACCATTGAGGACTCTGGAATCAATGCAAAATTTGTGAATGTTGTCTATGATGCCTTATTAAATACTGTAAGTAGAAGAAAAGAATTCATGTTTTAAAACATTGTAACAATTATTTCAGCAAAGAAATATGTTAAGAAGCAAGTTATACCAAAAGTTTTTCTCACATAGGCACAATTTCTGAAGAATCTCTCAAAACATCCTTAAAACGGTCCCATGATAATTGCCATAGAATCATGAAAACTGCTCTAGTAAAAGAGGAGGAAATTTTTGGTACTAGTAATGCACAGTTTGCACTGTGCTAGATCTCAAAGACTGCTTGCAAGATATAATATGACTGTGATGGGACACTGCATGGTGTGAAATAAGGAAAATGTGAGGATGGGGGTAGCAAAAAGTAGGTCCTGTGCCTAGTAAACAAAGGATGGGAGTAATTTAGAAATTATATTTACAGTTTTTAAGTTGTTTAAAGTGTTGAAAGACACCATTGGCACAACTCCAGGCCTCAGCTAGTAGTCTGTGAGGAAAAATACTTAGCAGCTCAGCATCATAACACAAAGATTTCCTAGCTGGCTTGAATCGCAAGCAAAACAAACTTGCTTGTTCATATAATACCTTGTATGGAATATGTATAATTATATCAGATACGATTTTTCCTCTCCTTTTTCCATAGCCTCAAGATGTTCAGAAGTCCGTCCTAAAAGGAGTAATTAATAGTCTGCTACAAGAATGGAAAGGGTAATTCTAACAAATGTTCGCATTAGTGCTGTGCCAGCACTTACAACTGGTACATTTCTTGTCTTTATTGTTTTAGCCAACGAAAGAAAATGTTTCGATATAACTTACTTGACTCATAAGAACTTGTCTCCTTTTGGCAGGCAAATCTGCTGAAATATGTCTTGAACTCTGTTAGCTGACATTGAACTTCTGAGAGGCAGACCCAGCCCCAGCTCCAGCCATACGTTCCCCTCTCAGAACCTCAGCTGCTTGTGGCTAGGGTAATCTTTCGGGCATCTGAACTGTGAGATGAGTTAAGGAACACAGAGTAAAACATATTCTCCCCACCCACCCCACAACAGCAGCTAGGATGTGTTAACGTAGATAACTCCTTGGTCCAAAGTTGACTTCGCAATACTGTTCATGGGTGGCAATGCCATAGAAAGGGCAGTGCATGATGCAGAAAGGGATAGCCCAAAGGCAGAAGGTTTGGAGATTACAACATTTTATCAAGAAGTAATAGAAGTGAGAATGCATAGTTTGATACACAAAAATATATAGCACAAGCCAGTGCTTTGTTGTGATTCACCCGTGACCCAGCCCTTGACTATTCCTTTCTCCACCTTATACTACATTTTCTGCTGCATATGTGTTTGTGGTTATGTAAAAGCCTCAAAGCAGATAAAAAGCAAGAAATACAGAGGCTGCAGCAATAGAAGCGTATGGAGAATTCTGGCAGAAAATATCTAAGGTGGAGCAAATGAACTCTTCTGTGGTGTCACCCAAGACAGACAACAGCATAGACTTCCCTCTTTGGAACACCTCTTACTCTTCAATTCTGACTTTTTTTTGTTTTGCCTTCTGTCTTGTGTTATGCCACAAAAGACAGATGCTAACATAGCCTACTGCCTTTAAAGAGCAGTCAGAATCTTTGTGCCTTTTTCCATTTCTGAGAGCAGTGAAGATCCTTAAATATGGTATTCTATATGTATTGGCAAAGCAAAGTTAAATCATAGGGTGCATGATTTCATGACTCTTAATATGTGTATATGATGTTTCCATATGGTTCTGCTTATTATTTCATTCATTCATAGGCCACGAACAAAAGATGATCTTAGAGCATACTGTATTCTTTTACAGGTAAGAAAAATACAGTATTTTTATTTAGGTATGTGTCTGCTTAACTTAGAATCTATAAACCAGTATACTATGCAAACAAGATACTTTGTATAGCTGAGATACTTCACATTTAATTTCCTGTTATAAGAATGTGTTAAAAGATGGAGGAAGAGTAGAGTATGCATGATGAGAATGGGAGCTTAATGGAAGATAGTTGATGAGGAAAGGTTGCATAGATTAAAACCATGAACTAAGTTAGACATGTAATTGTTTCCTATCATTTTGTGGGTTGAAAGAGCAAATGTTTTAGCAGATTATTTGTTCTTATTTCTTATTCCCAGATTTGCTTTATTCGTATGCTGAACTCTCATCTTTCCATAAAATTTCAGGATATGCACTTTTTGATACTGCAAATGTAACTTTGTCCAATGTTGCATTTTAATCCAGCAGACTCTTTCCAGTCCATCTGACTGGCTATGTTGTCTGATTTCTGTCTGTGTTAACCTTTGCTACTACAGTTGATTTGCATTTGTAGCAAATTCACCCCTTTAAATTTTTCCATTGTAGAAAATGCCTCTCCACACAAGGAGAGGTTTCTGCTGTTATTTGAGAAGATCAGATGATAACTTAATTTTCTGAGACAATAGTTTTCTTCTGGGGTGGTATAGGGTGAATT